>NC_059302.1:29727418-29749918 GCF_017591435.1 Portunus trituberculatus
AACTTGCCTCGGAAGAGAGGAAAATAAAGGGCTGGGAACAGAAGAGAAGGGAGGGGCAGGGAAGGGAACGGAGCGGCGAAAAATAGGACGAGTGATGGGAAGGGACCAGTTTTTCAGGGAACACGAGGCAGGGTGCAGTATATAAGGAGTCAGGAAGAGGGTAATTAGCGTCTCTCACCTTTCCTTCACCCTGCCAGTCCTCTCTCCCCTTCCTGTGCTCACTCTTTCTGCCCCACACTGTGATCGGTGACTTTCTGCCTCAAAATCATTAGAGTCTAATGCTTAATCAGACTTAAATTTCCACCTGTCTATATCCTGTCCGGTCCACATCAAGTCCATTCGTGTGTTCGTGTCCTTCCTCTCTCTCTCTCTCTCTCTCTCTCTCTCTCTCTCTCTCTCTCTCTCTCTCTCTCTCTCTCTCTCTCTCTCTCTCTCTCTCTCTCTCTCTCTCTCTCTCTCTCTCTCTCTCTATATATGCACTTTCTAGGAATTCTGCATATTAATGGTTTTGTCATGGTATCGCAATAATTTTATAGCTTTTCTTCTTACTTTTTAATGCGCATTATTGTGTGTGTGTGTGTGTGTGTGTGTGTGTGTTATGTGTGTGAGCGTGGTAATATGCATGTGCGCGGCTGTGTGTACGTGCATGGAGGTGGTGCATGACGCCGTGGTGTCCTCGATCTGAGTGAGTGTGCAGGCGTCCAGGGAATAAAAAGCAAATCAGTCAGTCAGTCATATAGTCAAGCAGTCATTCAGTTGTGCAGTTTTCTCTAACTCACTCTAATAATGTTATTTCCCACCATTCTTCCATCACACTTCCATCCTTCCTTTCCACCCCACTAAGCTACACACACACACACACACACACACACACACATCTACAACGAAGCAATAGGTCTTTCATTTGAACGGCCGTGTGTGTGTGTGTGTGTGTGTGTGTGTAATTCACTGTTTGATCTGCTGCAGTCTCTGACGAGACAGCCAGACGTTACCCTACGGAACGAGCTCAGAGCTCATTGTTTCCGATCTTCGGATAGGCCTGAGACCAGGCACACACCACACACCGGGACAACAAGGTCACAACTCCTCGATTTACATCCCGTACCTACTCACTGCTAGGTGAACAGGGGCTACACGTGAAAGGAGACACACCCAAATATCTCCACCCGGCCGGGGAATCGAACCCCGGTCATCTGGCTTGTGAAGCCAGCGCTCTAACCACTGAGCTACCGGGCCGTGTGTATGTGTGTGTGTGCACGTCATCTACACGCTTATCAAGCATTTCACACACATATCTCATAACCAAACACTTATTACCACGCACCTGCACATACACAAACTTACCCTCATAGTCTATCCTCATAACTAAATCTTGTTCCCATTTTAGGCCTTCACATACTTGCTCTTTTTCCATATCTTCCGTCCCTAATCTCTATATACTTACTACAACTCGTACCTTCCCCACGTGTCCTAAAATCTAATTAGACTCACCTTCACCACTAGTCCTCCCCTCGCTCCCCTTAATTCCCTTGTCAAGTTTTAAATGTTCCCCTTCCTGCAAGTTTGACTCCCTCCCCTCATCTCCATCAAGTGAAGTTCTTCTCTCCGAACTTCTGGATTTTACTATACCAAGAGTATCTCAGTTTTACTTCACGACTATTACCTTCTCACATCAGTATTTTTAAAAAGGAGTCGGAAAAATAACTTACAAATAGATCTCTCTCTCTCTCTCTCTCTCTCTCTCTCTCTCTCTCTCTCTCTCTCTCTCTCTCTCTCTCTCTCTCTCTCTCTCTCTCTCTCTCTCTCTCTCTCTCTCTCTCTCTCTCTCTCTCTCTATCAATATTCTTCTTATTATTATTATTATTATTATTATTATTATTATTATTATTACTATTACTATTATCATCATCATCATTTTTGACTGTTGTCTTATTTACATAATCAAATGCTTCTGTGTGTTTCCATGCTTCATGATTGCCCAACATTCAGTTATTGTCCTTGATATCATGTGTACTCTCTCTCTCTCTCTCTCTCTCTCTCTCTCTCTCTCTCTCTCTCTCTCTCTCTCTCTCTCTCTCTCTCTCTCTCTCTCTCGTTTCACACCCTCATCTCGTCATCTCTACTCTTCCACTGTTATTCTTTCCCTAATCATCCCTCTCCTCACCTCCATTACGTGACACAACCACTAATTCACAATGTTTCTATCATGTACCATCATTTCTCCAACGCAGCTACCACTATCCCCTCGCCAATCGTACCCCAAGCCCCGCCTTACGACGCCACACTCATGCACCATCACGGGACACTGACAATCATGCAGCCTCGGCCACCCTGACACTGAGTTGCCATCTTGGTCCTCCTCCTCCTTCTCCTCCTTCACTTATCTTGTCCCCAAAACACTTAGGCTCCATTAATCATCCCAGTAATATGTAACTTTATTTTATGAGGGTTTTTGTACGGTGCTTGGTGATTACTGGGGTAAGTTATAGGGTTGAGTCTTTTTTTTTTTATGCAAATGGGAGAGCTGCCAAGGACAACAAAATATTAGAAAAGAAAAGATTCACTGGAACTGCAGGCTCCCAAAAGATTAGAAAGAATTAGCCGAAAGCCAGGGACAAATGTCTTGACACCTCTCTATTAAAAGAAGTCAAGTCGTAGGAGGATGGAAATACAGAAGCAGGTAGGGAGTTCCAGAATTCACCAGTGAAAAGTATGAATGATTAAGAATACTGGTTAACTCTTGTATTAGAGGGCTGGACAGAATAGCGATGAGAGGAAGAAGAAAGCCTTGTGCAGCGAGGCCGCAGGAGGAGGGAAGGCATGCAGTTAGCAAGATCAAAAGAGCAGTTAGCTTGAAAATAGCTATAAAAGATAGAAAGGGATGGAACATTTCGGCGGTGAGAAAGAGGCTGAAGTGTGAGGAGGTGGAGTTGAGACTAAAAGTTTTTTATTCCACCCTATCTAGTAAAGCTGTATGAGTGGAAACCCCTCAAACATGCGAAGAGTACTCCATACAAGGACGGATAAGGCCCTTCTACAGAGTTAACAGTTGGAGTGGCAAGATAAACTGACGGAGACGTCGCAGAACGCATAACTTCATAGAAGGAGTTTTAGCAATAGATGAGATATGAAGTTTTCAGTTAAGATTATGAGTAAAGGACAGACCGAGGATATTCAGTATGGAAGAGGGAGACAGTTGAGTGTCATTGAAGAAAAGGGGATAGTTGTCTGGATGGTTGTGTCGAGTTGATAGATGGAGGAATTGAGTTTATGAGGCATTGAAAACTACCAAGTTTTCTCTGCCCTAATCAGAAATCTTAGAAAGCTCAGAAGTCAGGCGTTCTGTGGTGTCCATGAGTGAACTGTTGACTTCCTGAAGGGTTAGTCGTCTCTGAAAGGACGTGTAAGGATGTAGGGTGATATCATCAGACTAGGAGTGGATAGGGCAAGAAATTTGGTTAAGAAGGTCATTAATGAATACTAGAAAAAGAGTGGATGATAGGACAGAACTCTGAGGAAAACCATTGTTAATAGATTTAGCAGAAGAACAGTGGCCGTCTACCACGGCTGCAATAGAACGATCGGAAAGGAAACTTGAGATAAAGTTACAGAGAGAAGGATAGAAGGACAGTTTTGAAATCAAAGCTTTGTGCCAGACTCTATCAAAAGCTTTTTAATATGTCTAACGCGACAGCAAAAGTTTCACTGAAATTTCTAAAAGATGATGACCAAGACTCTGTAAGATCGCCAGTACGGAAGCCGTACTGGTGATCAGATAGAAGGTTGTGAAGCGATAGATGTATAAGAATCTTCCTATTGAGGATAAATTAAAAAATTTCGACAAGCAAGAGATTAAATATAGGACGGTAGTTTGAGGGATTAGAACGGTCACCCTTTTTAGAAATAGGGTGAATGTAAGAAAACTTCCAACAAGAAGGAAAGGTAGAAGTCGATAGACATAGTTGAAAGAGTTTGGCCAGGCAAGGTGCAAGCACGGAAGCACAGTTTTTGAGAACAATAGGAGGGACCCCATCAGGTCCATAAGCCTTCCGAGGGTTTAGGCCAGCGAGGGCATGGAAAACATCATTACGAAGAATTTTGATTGAAGACATGAAATAGTCAGAGGAGGAGGAGAGGAGGGACAAGCCCAGAATCATCCAAGGTGGAGTTTTTAGCAAAGGTTTGAGAGAAGAGTTCAGCTTTAGAGACAGATGAGATGGCAGTGGTGCCATCAGGATGAAATAAAGGAGGGAAAGATGAAGAAGTAATGTTATTGGAGATGTTTTTGGCCAGATGAAATAAATCATGAGGGAAGTTAGAGTTTGAAAGATTTTGACATTTTTTATTTATAAAGGAGTGTTTGGTTAGTTGAAGAAAAGAATTGGCATGATTCTGGACAGAGATTTAAATGCAGGAGATTCAGGAGATGGAAGGCTCAAGTACGTTTTGTGGGCAACCTCTCTATCATGTATATAGCACGAGAACAGACTGTGTTAAACCAAGGTTTAGAAGGCTTAGTTTAGTTTCAAAAAAATAATGAGCAATATACGCCTCCATACCAGACACTATCACCTCTGTTATGCGTTCAGCACAGAGATGGGTCTCTGACACGGAAACAGTAATCATGCCAGGGAAAATCAGCTTAATACCTACTCAGGTCTCCCCAACTGGCAGAGCCAAAGCGCCAAAGGCACCTCCGCTTTGGGGAATCCTGAAGAGGGATTGGAGAAATAGGACAAGAAACAGAAATGAGATTGTGATTGGAGGAGCCCAACGGAGAAGATAGGGTAACAGCATAAACTAAAGGATTAGAGGTGAGGAAAAGATCAAGAATGTTGGCCATGTCTCCAAGAAAAGGGGATAGTTGTCATGGTTATGAGTAGGGTGTTGCACAAGTTGCTCTAGGTCATGAAGGAGAGCAAATTTAAGGCTAGTTCACCAGGATGGTCAGTGAAGGAAGCGCTGGTGGTGAACATTGAAATATTAAACGATAGGTAGTAGATGGTTAGTAGTTATTGTACTGCTACTTCGACAAATACTGTCTTTACTTCTTCTACCGGTACAGTTACTACAACCATCACTGCTGCTACTACCACCTCTATTACTGCAACAACAACTGTTACTACTACTACTACTACTACTACTACTACTACTACTACTACTACTACTGAATAATGTTGAAATAATGATGTTAATAAAAATAACAATAATAATGAGTAATATTGATAATAATAATAATAATAATGATAACAACAACAACAACAATAAATAATAATAATAATAATAATAATAATAATAATAATAATAATAATAATAATAATAATAATAATAATAATAATAATAATAATAATAATAATAATAATAATAATAATAATAATAATAATAATAATAATAATAATAATAATAATAATAACAACAACAATGATAACAGCAACAACAATACAACAACAACAACAACAACAACAACAACAACAGCCAATAGCAACAACACAACCACCACCACTACCCCTCAAGTCACGTCCTGCCTATATTACAACCACAAGCATTTCGTAATTTTTAAAGGCTGTCAATGTGAATAATACAATAACACGTTTCAAATATTCATGAGCAGGACCTTCGATTTCATACTTCTGCCTGTGTCAATTGTCTTGACGTTCATAGTTAAAGGTAGGCAAGATTGTGTGTGTGTGTGTGTGCGCGTGTGTGTGTGTGTGTGTGTGTGCACGCCTTTATCTCATCACGTACGAGTTAAGTTAATATGCACCCAAAGGTCTATTTATTCATGTTATTCACAGCAGGTCCGTCCTCGTCTCCTCGTAACAGATTGTGATATCGTAACAACACGGAATGGAATAACTTGCGTCCACTCATTCAAGTTTTGCTGACTTTCTTCCAGTCGCCTTTTCTTATCAGTATTGGTAGTAATAGTCTAAGCAGCGGTAAAAGAGTAGTAACAGTAGAAGTAGTAGTAGTAGTAGTAGTAGTAGTAGTAGTAGTAGTAGTAGTAGTAGTAATAGTAGCAGTAGTAATGGAGTTGGTGGTGGTGGCAGTACCAGTAGTGGTGTCGATGGTAGCGGCGCCACCTATAACAGAACTATTACGTGCCACGGCATATTATCGTAGCATTATGACATTGCAGCACATGAGGAGAGCGAGCGTGTGTGGCGAGGGTGACGTGGAGGAGGAGAACCATACATGATTACACACACCCTTGACCGAACACCAAAAGACCCTCTGAGCATGCCAGGGACGTTGTGAGACTTAATATAACTAAATCACTGGTGAGGAGATAAGTCAGTGTAACGGATGAGAGGAAGACAAGGAGGGGAACCAGAAAGATAAAGCGAATAAAAAATATCACAGTCATTATCTTTATCCTCACAATCAGCATCGCTACATTCACTGCTGAGCGACTGTGTGTGTGTGTGTGTGTGTGTGTGTGTGTGTGTGTGTGTGTGTGTGTGTGTGTGTGTGTGTGTGTGTGTGTGTGTGTGTGTGTGTGTGTGAGAGAGAGAGAGAGAGAGAGAGAGAGAGAGAGAGAGAAAATTGTGAGAGTTTATAATATCAAGGACAATAATTTAATACTGTTTAGGCAATAATAAAGCATGCAAACTCACACGACCATGTGATTATGCAAATAAGGTAGCTGTCAATAATAGTAATAATAATAATAATAATAATAATAATAATAATAATAATAATAATAATAATAATAACAATAATAATAAAAATAACAATAATAAGAGCAACAGCAACAGAAGAGATAAGATAACGTAACATCCTTTCAGCACTCAACAACACACACACACACACACACACACACACACACACACACACACACAAACTAGAGTCGACCAGCCACAGCAATCCCTCAAGGCTTCACAGAGCAGGCGCCGGACTAGACAAACTTACAAGCCGTGACGTCAGGAAGTCTAAAGTCACTTCTCAAGCTGCGCCAATCACCGCCACCGCTACGTCAAGGTCAGAAAGGAAGACTTGAGATGGTGGGCCTACTGACGTCATGCAGGAAACCCAGAGATGCGACACCGCCACGTTAGCATGCAAGAGCGGGGGAGTGAGAAACTTTGTGCATCAGAAGCTTGCGAGTCAATAATGATTAGACAGAGAGAGAGAGAGAGAGAGAGAGAGAGAGAGAGAGAGAGAGAGAGAGAAAGCAGATAGCTTTAGAATAATACATGAAATCACTTGTAACACTCTCTCTCTCTCTCTCTCTCTCTCTCTCTCTCTCTCTCTCTCTCTCTCTCTCTCTCTCTGGTCAGGCCGTCAATTTCTATGATACAGTCAATCAACTCAATAACTGATGACCTTGTAGAGAGAGAGAGAGAGAGAGAGAGAGAGAGAGAGAGAGAGAGTGTTACAAGTTCACCTTACATGTTTAAACCACCAGCACAGGTGAACTAAACAGGTACACAAATTAGTTTTTTCATTTATTGCTTCATTAACACCTACGTAAGGATCAAAAGGTCTGTGTGTGTGTGTGTGTGTGTGTGTGTGTGTGTGTGTGTGTGTGTGTGTGTGTGTGTGTGTGCTCTTGCTATCATTACCTGTAGGGACATGAAGCCAGCAACACCTGCTTAATTAGTGAGTTTGTGGTTTAAAGTGACGCTCGCTTTGCTTACCTGAGCACTTGTATTTGATAGGTGTTCCTGTATATTCTAAACGCTAATCTTGTCTGTCTGTCCGTCTATCTTCCCACCTGTCTGTGTTTTTCTTTCATGATTATTCCTGTTTGTTTCTCCATCTGTCTATTTCTCTCTAAGATTTTTTTTCAACTGTTGTTCAGTAAGTTGTCTAAATCTTTCTATCTACTTGTCTCTCGTTTGCCTCTATGCGGTTCGATCTATCTTTCAGTGCTTCTCTCTCTCTCTCTCTCTCTCTCTCTCTCTCTCTCTCTCTCTCTCTCTCTCTCTCTCTCTCTCTCTCTCTCTCTCTCACCTACGTATATACCTAACTAACCCTTCAACTCACCTACTTCTACCTAAATTCTCATCTTTCTCCCCACTTGCACAAACACTTATCTTACTCACCTGCTTACCTGTAGTCATATTGCCCTATATATCTGTATGCACCTACTGATATACACTCTAATCTGTGCATCTATATGAAGTAAGCGTGTACGTGTGATGTTCTCTCTCTCTCTCTCTCTCTCTCTCTCTCTCTCTCTCTCTCTCTCTCTCTCTCTCTCTCTCTCTCTCTCTCTCTCTCTCTCTCTCTCTCTCTCTCTCTCTCTCTCTCTCTCTCTCTCTCTCTCTCTGATCCACTGAACCTCCTATGTGCCTATGTGTCTAGTATTCATCTTAATCAACTATCTATCTATCTATCTACTTCTTTATCCATTCATTCAGTAATCCATCCATCCATCATGCTCTTTATATTTCTATCCATTTATCTATCTAACTGCCTGTCTATCGCTCTATCTATATATCTATTCATCTATGCATTCATTCATCTTTGTATCTATCTGTAGCAATTTATCTATCCAGCCACACAGCTGTCTATGGATCTATCTTAATCTATATATTTGTCCTCTTCTACCTCCCCCCCATCACATCTTCAAGGTTATGTATGAATCAGCCTAATTATCGACCAGTGTATTCAAGGTTCATGTTCTCAGTCGTTCTTGTATCAATGTGTCTATAGTGTTCAAGGTTAGCCAAGACGACCTTCTTCTGCAGGTGCTACTGCTATAGGTGCCACGTGACGGCTACATGGACACACACACACACACACTCACACACAAGCGCGCTCTCTGTATTTCTGACGCATTATGAGAGTAGAAATATTGATATACAAGTAATTTTCGCTAATGTCGAATCAGGTACGGCTTTAGAGCGAAATATGCTACAGTGACATATCTATATTCATTTTATTTACGGGTCGCATAAATAAAAAATTGTAGAGCTATTGAAAAAGGGAATATTTTTTTTTTTCATCCCCCATGCAAAATATCGCACGTCTGGTACTTTTTGTCAATCTCTCTCTCTCTCTCTCTCTCTCTCTCTCTCTGGTAACTAAAATGAAAACTAAAAATATTTGTAATAGATAGAATCCCGGGCACGTGTATTAATATGTGCTCTATATAAAATGCCGGAAACGTTAAGTCAGTGTTACCACATCATCCAGACTGTGTAGTGAATGTATCTAAGTGAAACACAGGAAAAAGAAATACAGATTGCTCCAGGTCTTTGTCATCATCACTAACTTCACTGAGCGGCATGTCAGCACCTCGTCACGATTCAGTGATTCATAGGAAGTGTTCATTGTTTATTTATATCGTTTCCTTTATTTCGACTTGTTACAAAACCTTAACACAGACTCAACGTATCTGCAGGAAAGGCTGTTGTAATTCTGGATATCCCCAGCAGCATCATTTTTTCCACAAACGTTTGCTTTAGGGCTTGTCTCTCTAATCGCACGTTCATGTTTCAGATATTACTCATACTTTAGAAAGGCTCGTACATTTCCGCTCTTGACATTCACAACCTGTTATCTCTATAGTGTTTTAAAATTTTGTCTCACTATAAAGAGATAGTTTTCAGTAGTGACGTAAATCTAATTGTTACTTACTCGTTTTTCATATTTGTTTGGCATAAAATAAAGAAAATAAAATTATTCCCATTTGTCATAATTAATTGGTGCTATTTTATTGCTTGTTGTGAATATTATCACATGCCGGGGTTGGTGTACTTGCTCACTTTAATCACTGAACTCCTGGTATGATTTTTCTAAGCACCAAAATTTCCCTCCCTTTTGCAAGCTAGGAACATCTATAATAATTTAATTAGTCAGTCTCTGTTGTAAAGCGCGGACCAAAGAAATGCATGACTATTTGCAATGAAGTAAATTTACATAATCGAATTACTGACACAATATCCTTTAACCATTTGACTGCTTTGTGTTCTTAAACTCTATGCAATGGAATGATACAAACATAGACTAATTAACTTGAAGGATGCCACTGCCAGCAAATAATAAATGAGTAGTCAGAGGATTTAAGTCCCTGTAAATATGTACCTGTGTATTGTAATTATCTGCAGGTACTAAATAAGACGGTGTTTAGTGTCCTTAGCTGTTAAAAGGTTAAACGAAAATAGAAATCGATCGTGCTTTTGAACTAACAGTAACTACATCAAGTGAATCTCGAAATGAAATCATGCATCGAATTGCTCTCAGTTTTTGTAATGCACATCTATGCAAACCAATTTCTTATAACTGAACTCGCCGCTATTTGGCATATCTCTCTTTAATTACTAATCCTTCTGAGACGTTTCTTTTTCCACACCTACTTGCAAATATTCTTCTTCCTGAAAAATGCAACATGCCCTTTTCTATCCTTTCCTTTCCTGTATGTTTTCATAAAAAAAATCCATACACTATCTTTAACACTGCAAACTATAGGATTATACAATGAAAGAGTTAAAATGAAAATACTAGTTGCCTTTCACACTCAAATGAGCCTTTTTTTTCATCTATTTTTTCCCTTGGTTGGCCCGCTTTCCTACATAGAAAAAAAAAATTCGTCTTAAGTAAACTCAATTCATTAATTATCCACTTTTCTATAAATCATGGTTCACTCTATCTTCTAACTGCAAAACTACACACGATTTGCGTTTAACTTGCCTCACGTTCACCTGCTGCTAATCCTGAGGGAAGGAAGGAGAGAGGGACGAGAGATGAGACGCCAGTTGGGTGACAGAGAATAAGACTGAAAGGACAGAGGCAAGATACGTAAAAAAGAAAGAAGGTGCAACAGAAGAAAAATGAGGAGGAAGGATGAGGAGAAAGAAGGGCTGATATGTGAGGATGATGAGGCGAAGGAAAGGTGAGAGAAATGGGAAGTGAAAGAGAGGGATGAAGGCAAGGTGAGAGGATGCAAGGTAAGAGGGAAGGATGATGAGAAGGGAAATCAAAGCCAGAGAAGGAGAAAAATGGAAGAGAAAACAAAAGTAAAATTTATAGAAAAGAGGAGAGGATGGAAGGGCAGGAAAGAGATAGAAGCAAAATAAGAGAAAAAGAAGGTAGGGAGGGAGGGAGGGAGGGAGGGAGGAAGGAGGCAGATTCAGCAGCATCTCTCACTTACCTGGCAACACTGAGAGGATAGAGAGGTTCAGACCACACGACTTGTCTCAGGTAGCATGCGAACACACATACACACACACAAACTCTCACTCTCTCTCTCTCTCTCTCTCTCTCTCTCTCTCTCTCTCTCTCTCTCTCTACTTAAAAACTCATCAGCGGTAAGCCTCACGGGTCTGCGGGTTCTATCATGGCTAATGCTTTGATTAAGATTGCTGTGCTGTGGTCGTGCTTGTAGTAGTAGTAGTAGTAGTAGTAGTAGTAGTAGTAGTAGTAGTAGTAGTAGTAATAGTAGTAGTAGTAGTAGTAGTAGTAGTAGCAGCAGCAGTAGTAGTAGTAGTAGCAGTAGCAGTAGTAGTGGCGATGGTATATTACAGGAAAAGGTGTGAGAGGAAGAGGAAGAGTAGGAGAGAGAAGGTGGAGGAGGAGAAGGAGGAGGGCAGAAAATATCTCATAATCGTTAACTCTCACAAAAAGAGTCAATTAGACGTAAAAGAACAAAGTTAATTTGCCTTCGTTTACTTTTTCCTATTTCCGTCTTTCCCTTCCGCTCTCCCTCCCGCCACCCTCCCTAATCTCCTCCAAGCCTTTCCTCCTCCTCCTCCTCCTCCCTTGCGTGCATCCTCAACTGCATGCATCACTTCTTTCTTCCTTCCTTCCCTCCCTTCTCCCCTCCTTTCCTCCCTCCGCGGTGCCCCTTGCCAACAGTCCTAGGCTCGCCTCTGATGTATCACCGAGGCTCTCGAGTTATCTCTCTCTCTCTCTCTCTCTCTCTCTCTCTCTCTCTCTCTCTCTCTCTCTCTCTCTCTCTCTCTCTCTCTCTCTCTCTCTCTCACACACACACACACACACACACACAAGCAGAGTATTTCGGGAGCACAGGAATGCAGGCTCATGGTTACTGACGACGAAGAGGAAGAGGAGGAAGAAGACTATAATGTGGATTAAAACTAGCATGTTGACAAACAAACATGTTGATCCTTGATATCTAAAATGAGACTTGGATGATCTTACCACACAACGTTTCCTCCAAACTAATTCTACCTCTAACAGTGACTGTCAGGAAAAAGATAAATCCTACTGTAGATAATATTGATGATAATAATAATAACAATGATAATAATGATAATAATAATAATAATAATAATAATAATAATAATAATAATAATAATAATAATAATAATAATAATAATAATAATAATAACAATAGAAATAATAATAATAATAATAATTATTAGAAAAAGAAGAAAATAAAAAGAAGAAGAAGAAGAAGAAGAAGAAAGAAAGAAAGAAGAAGGAAACAACAACGCCGACAACAACGAACAATAAGAAAAAAATGGGAAAAAGAACAAGGTGGATATAAGAACTATCATCACTACTAGTCCTACTACCACCACCACCACCACCCACCACCACCACCAACACTACCACTACCACCACTACCACCACAACCACCACAACAACAACCACCACCACCACTACCATTACCACCACCGGGCCAAACAGATTCGGTGCATTAACAAGACCATTAGAACAAAAATACCGAGAGACCTTTGTATTTCTCTGTCTCTCTTTCGCATTGCTTTCCGAACACTTGATTGGCCTGCTCCTGAAGAACCAGCTGTAATGGCATCGACGCACGTGAAAGACAGAAGTTTGTGAACACTAGACCACAGGATTTAAAGGGAAGTGCTCAGGTTTGTTTACTGAGAAATGCATACCAGTTACCCCGAGTCCCTTACGTATTCTTGTTACATGAGGTGAGTGAAGCGTGTTCCTGTGTATTGAAACTGTCAGTTACTGAGGGAATATCTCCAATACTACCATCACATCTCCAGGTACTCTTCCACTGAGCAGACTAAACAAATCTAGCCTAAATCTATGTTTGTTTATGAGTGAATATAATGTTTTGCTGCTATTCAATGATTCCTTTTAAAATTTTCCCTTTTTCCATTAAAATGTGGGAAAAATCGTGCAATTCTAAATAAAAAAAACTGATAATAATGATTTTGAAAATGAATGTGAATTAAAAAGAAAGAGGAAAGAAGAGTGTGAATAAAGTGAGGAAGAGGAGAGGAAGGGGGAAGAGGAGGAGGAGGAGGAAAAAAAGGCAAGATGGATAGAAACAGGTGTGGGTTGCTTAGCTACCCATATGCGGTAGGAAAAATGCAAGTGTTATGTAGGTTACTCTCTCTCTCTCTCTCTCTCTCTCTCTCTCTCTCTCTCTCTCACACACACACACACACACACCGGTAGCTAAGTGGTTAGAGCGCTGGCTTCACAAGCCAGAGGACCGGGGTTCGATTCCCCGGCCGGGTGGAGATATTTGGGTGTGTCTCCTTTCACGTGTAGCCCCTGTTCACCTAGCAGTGAGTAGGTACGGGATGTAAATCGAGGAGTTGTGACCTTGTTGTCCCGGTGTGTGGTGTGTGCCTGGTCTCAGGCCTATCCGAAGATCGGAAACAATGAGCTCTGAGCTCGTTCCGTAGGGTAACGTCTGGCTGTCTCGTCAGAGACTGCAGCAGCTCAAACAGTGCAACACACACACACACACACACACACACACACACAATATAACACGTACACACTAGTTTTGTTTCTTTTTCATCAAATTTCATTGAAAATTATTGACTTCAACATTCAGAGTACATAAGAAAACTAATGATGACGATGACAAAAACTAGAGTAATGATAACAACAGCAGCAGGAAAAAAAAAAAAAAAAAAAAAAAAAGCAAACAAAAAATAGTACAAAAGTAGCATGAGAAAGATGAAGGCGAAGAACGATAAGAGGAGGAGGAGGAGGAGGAGGAGGAGGAGGAGGAGGAGGAGGAGGAGGAGGAGGAGGAGGAGGAGGAGGAGGAGGAGGAGGAGGAAGAGGAGGAGGAGGAGGAGGAGCGCCACATCAAGTCATGAATAGACATAACCCTTGGTGTCCTCGCTGCAACAATAACAACCCTCGCTGTTCAGAATACGCAAAGGAGGTTACGCTGTTCCCTTGTCTTTTCTCCTGGAGTGGCGCCGGACAACGTGTTAAAAGGTACCTCATACCCCTTCTCCTCTTCTTCCTTCGCCTCCTCCTCTTCTTCCTTCGCCTCCTCCTCTTCTTCTTCCTCCATATCCTCCTCCTCCTTCAAGAGTTTTTCATACTCATACTCATCTTTTATACCTGTTGATTCTTTATTCTCTCTTCATTTCCCTCTTTTTTTCTTATTTCTTTTCTTGTCTTTTCTTTTACTTTTTTTTCTCTTTTTCTACCATTCACACTTCCTGTTTTCTTCTCTGTTTCACTTATTTCCTCCTCATCTATCCCATTTATGTCTTTTCTTGCTCCATTTACGCATTTCCCTCTCTTCTTCCTCCTCCTATTTATATATTCATCTTCTTTTCTTCCATTCCTTCCTTCGTCTCCTCCTCGTTTCTGCCTTCTTGATCTTTTATTTTGTCGTCTTTCGTATCACTCTTCCTCTCTCTCTTCTCTTCGTCCTCCTCCTTTTTTATGATCTATTTTTTTGCTCCATTTACTCATATCCTATTTCTTCTTCTCACACGTATTTCCTCTTCTTTTTCTAATGTTTCTCGTGTGTGTGTGTGTGTGTGTGTGTGTGTGTGCCTGTTTACCTAATTTCATGCACAGGTGTTAACGTTCGTGCGAGTACGTAAGGTTTACAGAGAGAGGAGCGGCACATCGGGGCAACGGCATCTATTTGGGTCGAACGCCGAGGACGCCCCTACCAAGACCACCTGATAGCGGCCCCGACATCCCAACACGCGATGGAACAAGTAAAACAGTACACCGTGATATATTTAGACCAGTACAGACTATATATTTTTCACTTATTTGTTCATCTTTTTTTTTTTGGTGTTTTCTTGTCTTCGGCCAATTTATTCTGCACGTATAAATTATTGAAACAGTTCTTTCAGTTAATTTACTTAGTATTAGTGTTATTTTTATCGTATTCTTCCTTTTCCATCATCATTGTCGTTCTCCCCACTCATTCTCAGAGTCATTATATGTTTACAATTATTCACGAGGTAATGAACTTTTCTGCAATAATTCCACGCGCTATCAATTCATTGTTTTTATTATTGTCCATCTTGTAATTCATTTTCTTTCTCATCTTCGTAATCATGGTCGCCTTTGTCCTATATACATCTACATGTAACTATTAATTCTAGGACTGAAAACTATAAGGGCCAATGTCAAAATATCCAAGTTTCGAGAAAAAGCACGTATGAAAATATTAATTGCTTCCAGTCTATACACGTGCCATCACTATCGTTATTATCGTCAATTTCAGTTTCCATCGTCATCATCACAGTACTTGTCTGTACCTGTCTGTAATCAATTCACGTGGCTATCTGTAACGTTTCCATCACTCATCATTATCGGCGTCGAGATCAAAATATTCAACGTCTCCTTCATGTGTAGGTAAAAGTAGGACATTTCTACTTTTTTTTTTTTTTTTGTTTACGATTTCTGAAACTTCATCTTCTTACACATTTAACAAAAAAAATACCACGTGTCTTTTCATTTACATCCACCAAGTCATTTTTCTTTGTACTATAATCGAGGTTGTTTCATCGAAGTATTTCAACTCTTTTTATTTTCACTGTATTTCTGGCTAGTAATGTTTCGCCGATTGACTAACCACTTACGTATTTCACATTCATAGATACTCCTCTCTCTCTCTCTCTCTCTCTCTCTCTCTCTCTCTCTCTCTCTCTCTCTCTCTCTCTCTCTCTCTCTCTCTCTCTCTCCACACCCATACACACACACACACACACACACACACACACACACACACACACACACACACACACACACACACACACACACACACACACACACACACACACACACACACACACACACACACACACACACACACACACACACTTCCTGGATTGACAAATATAGATCAGTTTCTTTCAGAGAGAGAGAGAGAGAGAGAGAGAGAGAGAGAGAGAGAGAGCATGTACCACCGTCGCTCCGTTAGTCAGCCCTTCACACCTGGCCTTACCTGGTGACGTCAGTCGCTGATTACCTGTCTCCCTCCCCATCTCCCTTAGCACGCGTCGACAAACTGGAACTATTTACATGTACTCCTTTACTATTCACCAAGTTTTATATTTCAATTCCCAAGAAGTTATATTTGTCGCCGTCTGTCACTGAACTGCATTATTTTTGTCACTGTCGTAGTTAACTATTCATTTTTTTCTTTATTTTATTTTTTCATTCGAGGATTTCTAAAACTTCATTAGCAAATAATTAGACAGCTTCTTTTTTCAGCTCCTTACAGTGTTGTAGATTTCGTAACCCAGAAATCTATATACGGTATACCGTCGTCCGATCTGCGTATCTCATCCACTACTAAACCCCTTCAGTACCATGACACGTTTTCCTATATATTCTGCTTATCATTTAGCGACTTTATGCAGTTTCAGATACTTACGTTGGGATTACAATAGTGACGACAGTTGCCCTTAATCTTCCAACCCCCATAGGCCCTTCCTAATATCAATAAAATCGTCTAATCACACCCAAAACTTAAGGTAAAACTGCGTCCCAGTACTGAAGGGGTTAATGCCGAGTCGTGTCAGTAGATACTCCAAGAAATTATCCAAGTGTGTATGTTTGCCGGAGTATTCTTTGTGCTGGCTCTCTTATGTACTTAATTTCAGCCACCTTCTTATGGTAGGAACTTGTATATGTTTCAATACGTTAGCTGCTTGTATTTGTTGTATTGGTTAATTTTTAATATGATTTGCATGAAGGGGGTTCTGGCACAAGGCAAAAAAAGTAATATATGACAAGATAAAAAATACATTCAAGGTATAAAATCCTCAGTTCATTGGAGAGGTTATCGAAACTTGATGAAAAGAGTCTTGAAATCTTCCTCCTGAAACTTACTTTTATTTGTGCTATATTAAAAGTTTTTGTTGAATAAAATAGTATTCTTTTCCATTACTTTTATCTTTCTCTCATTTATTTGTTTGTGTAGATTAAATTGCATCAGTCACAATAAATACTTCCTTCCCTACACGCACTATTTCGTATCCTCGTAAAGTAATAATCCACATTAATTCCGAGAAATGTTTCCAAATTAATCTCTTCCGTCATTTTTGTTCTTTACATTTTCGACTGAATGTAAAACTGCAAGATGTGAGAGGTGAACAAATAAGAACTAAAATTGAAATCACGAGAAACCTGACAAAAACACGACTGAACCCCACTACACACACACACACACACACACACACACACACACACACACACACACACACACACACACACACACACACACACACACATCACCGGGTCCACCTGAATCCATTAAGATAAGTAACGTTGCTTTCGGTAAGATGTCCTATATACCTCCTCTTCCTATAGCTCACTTTCCTCCTTCCCTTCCCCTCTCACTCCCCTCCCCACTGCTTCCCTCTGTCTTCCACCTTTCCTGCATCTCCCCTTTCCGTCATCTCCGTTTTCTTCAAGCCTGACTCTTCCGCAACGTTTGTCTGGGTTTTCTATCTATATTTGTATGTCTCTCTCTCTCTCTCTCTCTCTCTCTCTCTCTCTCTCTCTCTCTCTCTCTCTCTGTCTGTCAGTGTGTCTGTTGCTTGTTTATTTATCTTACTTTGTGTGTGTATGTCAGCTTGTTCGTCTGTTGTTTAATACATCTTGTTGTTCTTGTATGTTTTGTGTATTGTTTATTCATCTGTTGTGTTTGTTCGTTTTGTATTAATATGCCTGTATGTCTGTCTGTCTGTTGTTTGTACTATTGTATATGTTTCTATTTATATGTTCACTCTCTCTCTCTCTCTCTCTCTCTCTCTCTCTCTCTCTCTCTCTCTCTCTCTCTCTCTCCAAGCGTCTCTCCATTTGCTCTCTTCTTCCCCTTCACTTCCTCGTCCGCTCACTGTGACATCCTCCTCCTGCTTCCCCCCACCTCCCTGCTGCTCATCTTGCTCCTCCTCCTGCTGTTTCTGCTCGCGCTCCTGTTCCTCGTCCTCCTGCTGGGTACGATCAAGGTTCTTTCTTTCCACGATGGATCAAGCGCATCTCGTGACTCCCCATGGCCTGTGTGCTGTCTAAGGCTGACGCTGCCACACGACACCCATGAGTTCGTGTTTGTTCCTGTGTTCCTCTCGTGCTGCTTTCCTCCTTGCTGGCCTCGTATTCCTATCACCCTCTGCTTCTTTTAGTTTGCGAAGTGTTTTTCTTTTCTTTTTTTTCATGTACATGTCTTTTATTCACTTTTTTGTATTTATTTCCAAGATTTCTGCTCTTTTTTATATTATTCTGACTTTTTAATCTTTTTATCTCATTTTTTTCTCTCATTCTCTCTCTCTCTCTCTCTCTCTCTCTCTCTCTCTCTCTCTCTCTCTCTCTCTCTCTCTCTCTCTCTCTCTCTCTCTCTCTCTGTCGTCTAAATGTCAAAATCAATAATACTGCATCTTTTCATCTATCCATTTATCTGTCTATCTATCTATCTATTTATTCATCTATTTATCTATCTACGTAATTACATTTGCCTGTGTATTCTGCAATTTTTACGTTCTTCAGGTGACGTTATATTTCATTTGTTCCTTCTTTTGCTTCTATCTCCGTAATTCGCATTCTTCTCTTTTTTCTAAGTACTTTTTCCTGTCTTTGTTATTCTTTGTTCTTCATACTGTCCTTATTTCTTTTTATAATTAATGGTTGTTTTTGTTTCTTTTATTTGTTCATTTTTTGTAGCTTTTATTTCTACCGTTTTTTAATTGGTTATCATTCTTATTAGAAATGGCATCTTTTTTTTTTTTGTCTTTCCTTTACTTGAGTATGTCTTTAGAGTTAGCCATTTTTTTTTTCTTTGTTTAAGCTCTTTTGCTCATTGTACGTAAAATCAATAAGTGATTTCCGTCACTTTTTTTCGTCCTTTTTGTCTTTTTCTCAACCATTAATAATCAATGACGGTTGTTTTTTACGTTTCTTTAGCCCTTCTTTCATTTTTCTGCTCCACATATTCTTTCAGTCTTCCATTTTTCTTCCTCTTGAATTACTGAGGTGAATTTCTTTTCCTTCCTGCATTTTCTTTTTTTTCATATGAATAACCAACACAACTATTTTTCGAGCTTTTTATTCCTTTTGGTATCTTCATTTTCATAACTTCTATTTATGTTTTATTTTTTTTTTTTTTTTTTTTATTGTCTCCGTCGGAAATTAGTTACTCCAGAAATGTTCGTTTCTTTACATGGACTTTTTTCCTATGTGTTTTTCTTTGTCTTTTATTTTCTCCGTTTTGTTTATCATTCTTCCATTTACTTTTAATTCACTATACGCTTTTTTAATCACTCTTCTTTCCTCTTTATGATTGATTTTTCCTTTATTTTTTCCTCTCTTCCCTTTCCTTTTCCTCAAAATGATTTCTTCCCTTTGTAATACTATATTCATTTGTTTTTCTTTCCTTAATTCTGTACTTTCATCCCTTATTTCCTCCCGTATTTGTCTTCCTCTTTCTTCTCTATTTTTTTTCAACACATATTCTTCCCACACGTCACCAATGTAAATATACTTTGTTTTTACCGCTTTATAAAAAAAAGAAACTTTCTGCTGCGGTGTTTACGGTCTTTGATCCCGGCGGCCACGCAAGCACGAACGTTCGATGTGGACAGCGTGGCCAGGGGACGGACTTGACTTGGTATTTCAAACGACCATGCCTTCCTTTCTTATGACATGGTATCCAGTGTAATTAGTTAGTTAATTAACTCATTTGTTATTTAGTTAGTTCATATATACATATCTCTCAACAATTACATTTCACTGATTCAATTATTGTTTTTTCTTTTCTTTTTTAAACAAAAATGTAAATACATATATATGAATAATTTACAAATAATATGTTTTTTTCTTTTATTTGTTATTTATCTTTTTCGGTATCCTGGTTATTCTTTCCTGGTTAAAAGATGCATCCAGATATTCTGTGCATCGTCGTTTCATTTGGAAAAAGAAACCCCTTAAAATATCTCATCCTATAAGATCACTGACTTTAATTTGTATGCAGCCAACCTTCACCTAACACCTGAAGAGCCACAAGGGATGCCTGCTTGGAGCTTACGAGAGCCAGACAAAGAGACAAACAGACACCTTGCAAGCAGTCCAGACATCGAGCCAGACAGAGAGCCAGGTAGCCAGAGACGGAGGGACAGCCAGACAGACAGGCAGAATTCCCTTCCGCCCCCGAGTAAGAAGAGTGACACAGACCGTCCTGTCATCCCGCGAGCCATTGTTCTTCGTCCCTTGTTGCACCTGCAAAAGGTGAAGGCGAAGGTAGAGGTGGAGGAGGAGGCGCAGGAGGAAGAGAAGGAGAAGGAGAAGGAGAAGGAGGAGAAGGGGAAGGAGAAGGAGGAGGAGAAGGAGGAGGAGGAGGAGGAGGAGGAGGAGTACAAAGTCACCCTAACTTGAACTTGTGTCTTGTACGTCCACATTTTTATAGCGACGATATTGTAACACAGCTAAGGCACGTTTGGTGGGGATGGTGCTGATGCAAGTATGGTGAGGGTGGTAATGACAAAATGCTGCTACTAGTGGTGGAGTAAAGGCATTCCTGAGGGCAGACATGGTGGGGGTGACTAGGACATGTGCATGATAGTGATGAAGGCAAACCTGTGCAAGAAAGTAAGAGAGAGAGAGAGAGAGAGAGAGAGAGAGAGAGAGAGAGAGAGAGAGAGAGAGAGAGAGAGAGAGAGAGAGAGAGAGAGAGAGAGAGAGAGAGAGAGAGAGAGAGAGAGAGAGAGAGAGAGAGAGAACGTAAAGTTGTAAAGCATAAACATGTCTACAAATCATAAAACTAATTCAAAAGCACACGTTGTCTTAATTATCTTTGTTGCCTTACGAGAGAGTGCATGAGCGTGTAAAATAATAACCAAAAGTATAAGAGTATGAGTTATGAGACTGGTAAGCACCGACTTAAAAGCAAACATACTAGTACAAGTTCAATGAAGACAAAATGTTATACTGCAGATGATCACAGGCGGGAAATACAGTCAACTTTTTATAGCAAACAGCAATTCTCATTATTATTTTTTTTCTGTATCATTAACTAGCCACTCTCCTTCACAGGTTAGAAATTCCAGTTGTGAGACGAGATGTTGCCCTTCTACAGTTGTAGATAAAAGTTGCGTGCATGGCCTCCATTCACTTACACTGCATTTGCTATTCCGTTCAGTTAGAGGGTATCTCATTTGATAAAAACCTCGTAATTGTTTGGTTCTGTAAGAGAGATGTCAGCAGATCAGAAAAGTTATGAGTGAGAGAGAGCATGAAACAGTGAACGCGAGTGCAGATTTCTGTGCCCATTGCTGCGAATGGTTTTCCAGATCATCGTGAAAGGAACAAACTTGCAATACGTAGTTTTCGTTTCCTCAGCAGTACCCGTACAGTTTTGAAGAGCATCGAAATTCATATCGGCATCGAAGACATTTACGAAAGACATGAGGAAAGAACAAAATGGAGGATGGAAATAAAAAGGACAGACAAGAAACTTAATTGTTTCTCCCATCCCGCCTACAGTGCAAAACTAACCTACTGACTTTGTTAAAAACGCATTCCCTCTTCTAACCTCACGAAAAATGTTCATGTGGCAAAGCCTCTTAAAAATATTACTACATTAATATCAACATAAGGTACATGTAATAAAGTTAACATAAAAGAAAAGCGTTAATCCTTAAAAGTATATGAAAATAAAGATAAGAAAAAATGTAATAAAGATATACAAAAAAATTCGTATAATTTTCAAGAAAAGAGAAACACGTAACAAAAATTACAAGAAAGAAAAGCCACCAAGACATAAATCACACACAACCAGGAAAAACGATCCGAGGGAAAGAAAAGGTGACAAAAGTGCAAAAAGACAACAACGGACAGTACGCTGCCTCCCCCACTTCCCCTCCGGTCAGGCAACACTGTCTCTGTGGCTGTAGGAACAATAGCAGTACCAGAGAGAGGCAAAAGTACTCACCCAGCCTGCAGTGGCGGTGCTGCACGGACCTGCAATGAGAAGAGATCAAGGGTGAGGCAACGCACTCTATTTCACCGTCGCTCCCGCATATGATTAACACAAGGATACAAAGAAAGGGGGAAAAAAGAATACACCAAGTACAAAAGTTAAACAAAGTAAGGAAAAATAATGGCGAAAAGAAAAGCTGTTACAAAGAAAATAAAAAAATATATATCATCGTGTTTCCAAATCAAAAGGAAAAAAAAAAGAATTGAACAAAGTAACACCATCAACACCACCACAATTACTACCAACAATGAGAACAAAAACATCAACAATGATAATGAAGACGAATGTAACAACAACGAACACCAACAACAGGAAAAATAACAACAAAACAACCAACGCCACCACCAACA
>NC_059302.1:29754918-29772418 GCF_017591435.1 Portunus trituberculatus
ACAAGGAGCAGGAGAAAGGGGTCAGGGTAAAATTCGATAGAAACATTGGAAAATAGAGAGGAAGAGAGCAAGGGCATAGGATGTAGGGGATTATTTGTGGCAGTACGGGATACATGAAGAAAAGAACGTGAGCAAGGGGACTGGTGAACATTGGTGGCAGTGTTGAGATATGAGAAGGAGGGTGCAAGAGCATAGGGAACATTGGTGGCACCGCGGGATGTTCCACCGGGAGGGAAGAGGTGCAAGGGGACGGGTGCAGCGCTATATAACAACCTGCTGCTGCCTTGCACTGCCTCATAACACGCCGGGATAACGATGGCAAGACGTAAACGACGGTGACGCTGATGAGCCGGCGAAGAGAAGGTTATGAGTCTCCTGGCTGCCTGCAGGAGGAGGAGGAGGAGGAGGAGGAGGAGGATGTGAAAAAAAATTAAACAATGCAAAAACAAAAACTTGAGATACAGAGAGAAAAGTACATATAAAAGTTAAGATTTATATACTCCCGTTTGTGTGTGTGTGTGTGTGTGTGTGTGTGTGTGTGTGAGAGAGAGAGAGAGAGAGAGAGAGAGAGAGAGAGAGACTTGCCAAGGATGAAAATGATGAAAACACTACCGCAACTAGAAACGGATTTGGACTAATAAAAAAGGAGGTAGTAAGAAAGGCTTCACGTGGTCA
Organism: Portunus trituberculatus; assembly: GCF_017591435.1. Classification (NCBI taxonomy): domain Eukaryota; kingdom Metazoa; phylum Arthropoda; class Malacostraca; order Decapoda; family Portunidae; genus Portunus; species Portunus trituberculatus. The sequence continues at coordinate 29,755,594 of NC_059302.1, forward strand.
AAAGAGGAGAAAATGAAGGTTGCCAATGAAGAGATGAGGTGGAGGAGGCAATATAGACAGGTGGTATTGGTGGCGTTACCCGAGAAGGAGGAGGAGGAGGAGGAGGAGGAGGAGGAGGAGGAGGAGGAGGAGGAGGTGGCGGTGATGGTGGTGGTGGTGGTGGTGGTGGTGGCGGTAGAAAGGAATTAGTATACGAAAGATGCAGAAAAAATGTGTTTAAAATATTACAAAAGTGCACGTGGAGAGAGAGAGAGAGAGAGAGAGAGAGAGAGGAGTGCACAAAATACGAAAACTTAACGAAATAAAAAATTTTGAGAGAAAGAAACGTCACTGCAACAGAAAAAGAGAGATGAAAAGCCAAACAAGGTACACTCTCTCTCTCTCTCTCTCTCTCTCTCTCTCTCTCTCTCTCTCTCTCTCTCTCTCTCTGCTCCCTAGGTAAGTGTGCTGTAGCGTGTGGCTGATATGAGAGCTTTTTATTAGCAAAACAGACATTTTTCTTGCACCAAAACAAGAGAATATTGTTTCCTCTATGCAATTCAAGTTTCTTTCCTTCCTTTCCTTCTTTCTTCCTTCTTCAAGTTTCTAATGCTTTCTCCTACTCTTCCTTCATCACATTTGGTACTTTTATGGTTTCCAATATGGTTTTCTTCAATCACGTTGTAGTGTCTCGAGATCCAAAGAGTACGTAAAGCACACACACACACACACACACACACACACACATATACACGGCCCGGTAGCTCAGTGGTTAGAGCGCTGGCTTCACAAGCCAGAGGACCGGGGTTCGATTCCCCGGCCGGGTGGAGATATTTGGGTGTGTCTCCTTTCACGTGTAGCCCCTGTTCACCTAGCAGTGAGTAGGTACGGGATGTAAATCGAGGAGTTGTGACCTTGTTGTCCCGGTGTGTGGTGTGTGCCTGGTCTCAGACCTATCCGAAGATCGGAAATAATGAGCTCTGAGCTCGTTCCGTAGGGTAACGTTTGGCTGTCTCGTCAGAGACTGCAGCAGATCAAACAGTGAATTACACACACACACACACACACACACACACACACACAGGAAAGATATTATCACACCATTTTCTTTCTACAACATATACATATGTAGATGCATAAATGTTTCCTCTGACACTTTTTTTTTCCTCAAACGTTTTTTCCTGACGTTTTCTTCGAATTATTCCAATCAACATTTTCCGTCTCGAATCCACTCCCTGCTCATCAAAGACCTATTCTAGTTCGCCGAAATCTCTCTAGTCTGTCCCTCAATCGTTCATTCATTTTCCAACCTAGTCAGAAACACCCCGTCTTTCTCCCTTTCCGACAAGCGCCGCGAGGCCAAAAAAAAGGGTCTCCCAGTGAAACACACCCTGAGATAGTATTGTGAAGGTGAAGCTGGTGTGGTAAGGGAGCAGTGACACGTGCTAATGGCAGTGCCCCACCACCACTCCCTCCTCCGGTCGCCATCTGATATCTCGTGAAGGTGGTGATGGGGACTCGCCTGGTAGTGGTGGTGGTGGTGGTGATGGAGTCATAGGGTCCGGGACCATTATATTACATTCGCTGAGGTACACACTGGCTGCATTTTTAGTCTCTTATCCCCCCTTTGGCAGGATATTAAATACTAGACTCCCGGCTAAAACCTACGAGTAGATGAAGACGTACATCAGAGGAGGAGAGCGAGGAGGAGGAGAGAACGATGTTACGTCTCACAAAAACTTTGAACTAAAGACTCGCGCGCGCACATACAACACAGAGAGCCCTGTTGCTGCGGAAAATAACCTATCCTTGAGAATAACAAAGTATGTAGTAAATATATTACGTAAGGGATTAGTTGAGTATCCCATGAACTCACGACAACTAAGTGGTCGATGATGAAGATAATAACCAACACGGAACCATTTTCTTTTATTAAATCGACTAACAACTCTTTCTCTCTACAGTTATCCTCTGTGATGTCACGCTGAGCATCTGTGACGTCACTAGTGTAGATATGAAGTGAGTGTGATGAGAGAGAGGAGAGCGAGTGAGTGAGTGTGTCGGAGGGGACGGGCGGCCTGGTGACGCTGAGGGAAAGGAGAGGAGACTGACGAAGAGAAAGAGAGAGCATGGGAGACGAAGCAGAGAGAGAGAGAGAGAGAGAGAGAGAGAGAGAGAGAGAGAGAGAGAGAGAGAGAGAGAGAGAGAGAGAGCTGGGGGGAAAGAGGGGAAACTCTAACACACGCCCACCCACACTCACATACATACGCACGCACGCACAAGCACACGCCTCTCCTCCCACGCACACTCCAGAGCAAGCAAGAGTAGGAGAGGGACGTCCGCGCCCAGCTGCTGCAACACAAAGAGTGGGGCTCGCTCCCTGCTGCAAGAGGAGAAACACACGCTCCTGCACCACCCGCACACTGCCGCGGATAAGCGAGGTATAAAAATTAGGAAATAAGGGAATAAAAAGAGGAAAAAAAAGCACACGAAAAGTCAGAAATCATAAGACAAAGAGAGAACCGAATCATCAACGGGAGAAAAAGAGTAAGGAATATATAAAACACCTCCTAGTTTTGGCTAATTCTACAGTCTTTGCGTCGTAAATCGAGGAAACGAAAGAGCAGAACGACTGACTGGCTAATACGTGAGTTGACTTAGACGCAAACTATTGGCTGGGAACGAAAGGTGGCCCAGGTAACCTCACCTTCTCACCAGCCAGGTACTGCATCCTTCCCTACACGTCTTGACCACCACGCAGGTAACTAGTACTAGAGATCGTGAATGTTGACTTGCTATGTGCACCTCCTGTCCTACCTGTTTTCCTCCTTGTGCCAATAATAAACACGAAAAGAAGGAATACTAGGTTATCCCAAATATTTTTCATATGCTTGACTTACGTGATTAAAAACAGGTACCAGTACTAAACACTGTACCTACACATCTCTACTTATCTCTACATCTGTTTCTAGCTCTGTACCTCAGTGTGTGTTGTACCAGAAATACAGAGAGAAGAAATTCCTTTCTCTCTCTCTCTCTCTCTCTCTCTCTCTCTCTCTCTCTCTCTCTCTCTCTCTCTCTCTCTCTCTCTCTCTCTCTCTCTCTCTCTCTCTCTCTCTCTCTCTCTCTCTCTCTCTCTCTCTCTCTCTCTATCTATCTATCTATCTATCTATCTATCTATCTATCTATCTATCTATCTTTCTCTCTATATATCTATCTATCTATCTATCTATTTTATTTTACCAGTAACAAGAAGATAATCCTGGTTGCTCCTAGTTACCCTCTCTTACCCCTCCAACACACACACACACACACACACACACACACACACACACACACACACACACACACTGAGTTAAGTGACAGTAAATATAAAGAGTACTGATGACCTGTATTTAACTGTCCACTTTCTTATGCTAGTAATAAGACAATGAATACAAGGTGCTCGCAGGCAACTCTCCACACATCTGAGTTACGTGACCATAAAGGGAAAAAAGTGCCTATATTTATCTTTCTGCCTTCTTGTACTGGTAAAAAGAAGAAATGCAGGGTGTGTCTTTAGGTAACTCTCCCTTCTCACACACGTACGAGCACACACACACACACGCGCACACACACACACACACACACACACACACACACACACACACACACACACACACACACAATTACATTACAAACAGGTAAAAGTAGTAATCGCCTTCTATTTTTACCAGTGCTCACACATCACCTATACTTTGTTTATCCTGGACAGAAGCAGCACCTCCAAAACAGATGCATCAACTTATTTTCGACACTAAGAGAATTAGGATGTTAATACCGGGAAAAGTACGAGATTAATAAACACCATCCCCAGATTACGGTGCAAAATGACATATTGATGGTACGCAAACCAAAACAGATCGATGGCTAGCTGGCTGGCTGACGAACTGGCTGGCTGGCTTGCTTGTCGGCCGTGTCTGTGTGTGTGTGTGTGTGTGTGTGTGTGTGTCCATCGTAGCACTCAGTAATATCACACCTGCTTGCTTCACCTGTTGACACCTATTCATAAGAGATAAGGTAAGATTGACCAGGTGCGCTATTCTTTAGAAATTTCACCTGTCTAATTAAGCACTTCAGAAACGGTGCAGGTGCTGAACATCTGGAAAAGGGTTACCAAGGGAGAGGGAGGTGAAGGAATGACAAAAAAATAGGTGGAGGAGGAGAGAGAGGATAAAAAAAAGAGATTGCAGACTGGAAGGGTAGAAATATGAAAAGTGGAACCGATAAAAATGATGAATGATGAAAAAGGAAGTAAAGTGGTAGGAGAGAGAGAGAGAGAGAGAGAGAGAGAGAGAGAGAGAGAGAGAGAGAGAGAGAGAGAGAGAGAGAGAGAGAGAGAGAGAGAGAGAGAGAGAGAGAGAGAGAGAGAGAAGGAAAAGAAAAGAAAGAAAAAGGAAAATATTTTCAAAAGTCGAGAAAATGGGAGATAAAGATTGTGAACTAACACTTGAAAGAGAAAGAAGATGGAAAAGAAGAGAAGAAAAGGAGAAGAGGAGGAAGTCTAACAAGAGAAAAGAATAAAAGAACACAGGAAACAAAAGAAAAAAAAACAACAGCACAACCATGAGAGTAATAAGCTAGACAGGAATATACAAATCAAGATTTCCACCAGTGCATCGGGCAAGGGAGATGTGGACATGCTACGAGAGGATGCAAGTGAAGGTAGGTACAAAAATAAGTGTTATAACGAAGCAAGGGACACGGGAAAGCACTAAGGGAGAAGAGGCAGCAGCAAATAGAGGTAAGTGGTTTCTACATCAGTAAAATGGTAAGGGCCAGGTAGCAGAAAACACTTCAATAACAAGCGAGGAGAGAAGTGAAGGTAAAATGCGATAATTCCAGAAGGATGTACTCATGAAAGGAAAATGGAAATAGGAAACACACAAACAAACACACACACACAAACACAAACACACACACACACACACACACACAGAGAGAGAGAGAGAGAGAGAGAGAGAGAGAGAGAGAGAGAGAGAATTAGATACATAGACAAAAATAGATACGTAGCTAGATAGATAGATCCATAAATAGATAGATAGGCACATAGATAGATAAATCCATACATAGGTAGATAAGAAGATGGATAAACAGATAAGCAGACAAACTGAAATATGAAATCGGATATCAACAGGGAACAAAATCGATCAAAGTACAACAAGGCATCTATAAGAATGTAAAGTATCACCACACACAGGAAACAACACTCAAAGATAATAGAAAAGGAGAGAAAACAATCGACAATAAGCAATTCACGTGCGCCAGCCATACCGGAACAGCATAAAGCAATAATAATAATCTTTTCTTCACTAATCCTAACAAAAGCTGACAACAGAGGCGCACCAACATATGTATAAAATAAACCAGAGAGAGAGAGAGAGAGAGAGAGAGAGACTATAGAAAAACAAATAGTGAAAGATAAAAGATGATTAACCACAGATAAAATGCGCTAAAACAAAAAAAGTCACATCTATAAATTCCACCACACAAGATTTTTTCGTGATGATTTTCTGCTATAACAATCACGCGGAGAATTACTTAATGGGAGGAAAAGGATGTTACTCGTGTAGGTAATGCTTGAAATGTTTACCTGGGTGGAGACAGCTTCAGTACACGGACATAGGATGAAAAATGGCAGGCATAAGTAACAGTACCAGCAGAGGAAGGCAGCGCAGGGAGACGCCGAGTAACCAAGACAGAGACGAATGGCGGTAAGTAAGGTGGAAACAGGTAAAAATTGACCACAAATAACGGAGTCCACGGTGACCTCACAGCAAGGCACAGGTTTCCGGGGTCACAGGACTCAGCGGCTGCGATCACCTTCTCTGGGGTCACCTTTGTTACCTCCAGGCGACCTTCCCCTCTCTTCCGGTGACTTTGTAAACCTGGCGTGTGACTCGCTCCGGAAGGGAGTGATAATTGTCCCATTGTGAGCGAGACGCCGGCGAGTGACAAGGCGTAGGAGAAGAATGAAGGAAAAGTACGATAGTAAAAGTAAAGGTGGTGGTGGTAAACAGTGGCATTAATAGTAGTAGTAGTAATAGTAGTAGTAGTAGTAGTTTTAGTAGAAGTAGTAGTGGTAGTAGTAGTAGTTGTACTAGTAGTATCAGCAACAGTAGCAACAGTACTTTCACTATTTTTATTAGAATCGAAACCGTCACTCTTTGTACCATCATTTTTACAACGAAAGCAAAAACAATAACTGTTACTACTTTTACCACTACCACAACTACTACTACTACTACTACTACTACTACTACTACTACTACTACTACTACTACTACTACTACTACTACTACTACTACTACTACTACTACTGCTGCTACTACTATTCTTACTATTTCCATTACCACCACAACCACAAGTACTTCTACAAACGTACCTAAACATATTTCAAAGCAAAGCAGACCACAATGAAAATACAAATAAAAAGAAAAAAAAACGAACACCAAACACCGAACTTTCCCCCACACACACACATATCCCTGGAGACACCACCACAACAGTAAGGAAAAAGGAAAAAGGGGTCACGACCTCTCCCCCTCCTCCAACCCCGCCCGGCTTCCCTTCCAAATCATGGTTGAGGGTAACGATCATTGGGAGCAAAAGGGGAAAAGGGAAGCTAACGGTGCTGACCTCAGGAGCAGCTGTGTCTCTGTAGGGTCATTACAGGTCATTAAGAAGCCCAGACGCCACAGTATAGGCGGTGACAAGAAAAGATCACCACCCACCTTCCCGTTTTTTTTTTTTTTTTTTTTTTCTATGAGCACCAGCACGTTTTCTTTTTGGTGTTCTATTTTTATGGGTAACTTTTCTTTTACGGTCGAGCGTGTTTTATAGTTTTTGACGTGTATATATTGGCTTGGCTTTTCAGGTAGTTCTTTTTTTTTTTTTTTCTTTTTTATTTATTTATTTCAGGCAGTTGGAGTTCTTATTTTATTCGTTATTGATTTATCCGTTTTGTTTTGATTTTATTTATTTGAGTCCATCCGTCAGTGACCTCTCTCTCTCTCTCTCTCTCTCTCTCTCTCTCTCTCTCTCTCTCTCTCTCTCTCTCTCTCTCTCTCTCTCTCTCTCTCTCTCTCTCTCTCTCTGAATGTTTGTTTGACTCTGTGTGTGTGTGTGTGTGTGTGTGTGTGTGTGTGTGTGTGTGTGTGTGTGTGTGTGTGTGTGTGTGTTCGAAGCATCTCCATCTCGACAAACCAGATCATGTTTATTATCTTCTGTTTATGTACACATTCCTACCTGTTCGACGACCTACGCACCCTTGCCGGTATAAGTGTGTGTGTGTGTATGTGTGTGTGTGTGTGTGTGTGTGTGTGTGTGTGTGTGTGTGTGTGTGTGTGTGTGTGTGTGCCACCACGCCTCTTTATTTGCTGAAGTTTCTAAGCTAGGTGAGGGAAAGAGGGGAAACGAGATAAGGGATAGGAGAGTGACATTTGGAAAAGGAAATAGAGAAACTTAAGAGAAATAGGAGGAAGGAAGGAGAAGGAAGGGAAAGAGTAAGGGAAGGAGGGAAATAGAAGACGAGGAACATAGGCCAAAGAAAAGAGAAGAAAAGAAATACAAAGTGAGAGAACCGGAAGAAGAAGAAGAAGAAGAAGAAGAAGAAGAAGAAGAAGAAGAAGAAGAAGAAGAAGAAGAAGAAGAAGAAGAAGAAGAAGAAGAAGAAGAAGAAGAAGAAGAAGAAGAAGAAGAAGAAGAAGAAGAAGAAGAAGAAGAAGAAGAAGAAGAAGAAGAAGAAGAAGAAGAAGAAGAAGAAGAAGAAGAAGAAGAAGTGGAAGTGGAAAGTAGGAGGAGGGAAAGAATGAGAAAGGGAAGGGAGTGGTCTTTTTGTTATTATTTGTCTCCACTCCTCCTCCTCCTCCTCCTCCTCCTCCTCCTCCTCCTCCTCCTCCTCCTCCTCCTCTTCCTCCCATCAGACCAATTTCCTTCCGTCTTCTTCAGTGTCAGCGATTTCCACTTTTACTCTTTTTTTTATTCTTCCATCCATTCTTTTTCTCTTGCTCCTGCTCTTCCTCCTCCTCCTCCTCCTCCTCCTCCTCCTCCTCCTCCTCCTCCTTCTTATTTTCTCTTTCCAGTACTCTCGTATTTTGTTATTATTCCTGCTTTGTTTTCCTTCTTCTATTCTTTGGAGTTTGTTATTTAGTTAATATTCGAGGGGGAGGTCGTTTGTATTGTTGTTGTTGTTGTTGTTCCGGTAGTAGTAGTTTTGTTGGTTATTTAATCCATTATCGTTATCTTTATCTATTGTTTTTCTAGTACTAAATGTTGGTGTTTTTTTTTTTTTTTTTGCATTTTGGCGTTGAAAGCTATTTACATTTTTACAACTGTGTCTTTTAACTTTTTAGCCAAAAATGTGAAAATAGCAAATAACATAGAAAGTAACATTTATCATTGCCAGCATTGTTTCTCTATTCACTCTCACATTTTCTTTTTCCTCCTTGTTCATGTTCTCATCTTCTCTCACCTTTCCTCCTCCTTCTCTCCCCTATACTGCTCTTCCTCCTCCTGATGCGGCTGCTGCTGTTCTTCCTGTTCCTCCCCTTCATTCATTATCAGGTCGGTGATTGGAACTCCTATCCACAGTATCTGATTGCATCTGATTATATCGTAATCTCGTCTGATCATCTCCAGTCACCATGATACTCTCCTCACCACCAATACCACCACCACCACCACCACCGTCACCGTTGTGGAAATCATAACTGCTATTAACTTCACTACCACTACCACCATCACCAAAATCTAAATCTCTACTACTATTAATAAAGCCACTGACACCAACACCATCACCACCACCATCACCCAAACTGCAAGTCGTCCATTGCCGCCTTCACCACCACCGCTGCCACCACCATCAGTTTATCACCACCACTATCGCTACAACCTATTTCGTCAGTCTACCCCCTTACCTCCGTTGCCTCCATCACCTCCACTACCACCATCACACCGCCCCATCACCGCCCCATCACCGTCCCATCACGGCACCATCATCCATAGATATAAACATGTTTGCTGTGATACATGTCTCTGTTGCCTGTCACTACTCTCTCTCTCTCTCTCTCTCTCTCTCTCTCTCTCTCTCTCTCTCTCTCTCTCTTCGCCTAGTTTTGATTTTCCTCTGTTGTGTATATTGGTCAACATCACCACCACCACCAACCACTTCCACCACCAGAAGTAACGACAATACCAACATGAAATGTTTTTATTTTTTCATTCCACCTAGCAACACCATCACTATCCTCTACCACCACCACCACCACCACCACCATCATCGAACATAACAACAGAATGTTACATCACCATCATTACCACTAACAATAACATCAGTAAGCCCACCACTTTCCTTCTCATCATCACCACACCACCACCACCACTACCATCCACGAGTTTCTCCACGCCCACCCAACCTACGCATCTCTTTGTTATCACTACTACCCTGCGCAGAGCCGCCCTCAGGCCCACCACCGCCTCCTCCACGACCCTCCGCCCACGTTCCCTCCCTCCTGTAGTAGCGGGCGTCGGTACTTCCCGCGGTTGTGCGAGAAGCGCTCTTACTGCCGGCCGGGAAGGGGCAGAGGTGGGAGGAGGACTGGAGGAGAGAGAGAGGAGTGGAGGGAAGGGGGGAGAGCAAAATAAGGAGGATGGGAGGCGTTGCCCCTCTTGGCTGCTGGCAGGGGCGCACATGGTGTCATGGCATGGGAGGATGTATGGGAGGCAGGCGCGGGGAGTAAAGGTTCCTACTGGCAGTGTAAGTTTGCCGTCACCAAGATTTCATTGATAGAGTACTGCTGGTGTGACGTCACAGGTGTAGTGAGGGATGTTGACCCGCAGCTTCTAGCAAACATCACCACTACACCTCAAACAACCTCGAACAGTACCACACCCGCAGTTCCCCAGCGGTGTCCTTTATCAGACTGGGGAAGTGGGATGAGAAAGGCCCCGGGAAGGGAGGCAGTAGACGAGAAAGGAGAAAATCCGGTGGAGTTAAGAGCAGGCGTCAACGTTTCGCCGTGACGTCACTGATGCGCGCCTCAACATTTATGGAGGGAGCAGCTGGCGCGGGCCGCAGTCCGTGAAGGGGCGACCCAGTGCGAGGGACCAGCAGCAGCTCTCAGCCGCGTGCGAGCGAGAGAGAAAGATTGAGAGAGGCAGTCTCATACCGCAGCTTGAACCAACAAACCTGAAAGCATTTTTTTTTTAGATTTTTTTTTAAAGCTTCGATGAGTACTGTTGTTCCTGTCCTACGTCGGTATAGTGATCAACAACCACCACCACCGCGGTACTAATGCGGACCAAACTCTCCATCAGCTGACTCTCCACTCACCACCACCACCACCACAACAAATACATCCACCACCACAAACACAAGAAGCTACCACCACAATTACCGCAACCACTATTACACCAGCTACTCTGCAGGCATTACTACTGCAACTACTGCTACCTACAACTGGTACTACGGCTTACTACGGCATCCAGAGCTGCACACCTCAGCCACGCGAGAACCACGGGACCAAAAGGTAAATACACCCCTGATTACTTTATTTGCTTCCCCAGTGAATCTGTCGCCGCCTGTCTATCTGTCTGTTTGTAGCTTGGTCCCCCGCCGTATCTCCTCATTTGGAACCAACTCGTAGATTCGTATCAAACTTTTCCAAGCAGAAAAGAAGTTGTAGTCTGTTACTTCCTTCTCCCCCGCCGTGCTTCTTAATTGTGTGTGTGTGTGTGTGTGTGTGTGTGTGTTTGAGAGAGCGAGCCTGAGGAATTTGTCAGTGGTGATATTTTCTAGAATTACTGTGTGTGTGTGTGTGTGTGTGTGTGTGTGTGTGTGTGTGTGTTGTTGTTGCATGAATGCGCGTTGCTGTTTTTTCTAGGTGTAAACCTCTTTTCGCCTTTGCTACCATTCCATTACTCTTCGCATCCGAGGTATTACATATTTCACGTACATTGCCACCAGTGTCTCTAAGTTCCTTATGGGTATTATCATTACTGTTGCATATGTTTCGCTTTTCTTTTATTCAGTTCCATTACGCTTTGCTTTTCTCGGTATAATTTTTGTCAGGATTATTTTGCAATGTGTCTGGTCTAGCGGTGTAGTGTAATTCGTTCCATGCCTGACCGGTGCCTGCCTGCCTCCTCCCCCCCCCTCCTGCCTGTCTACCTGTCTGCGTCCCTGCCTGTCAGCCTGCCTGCCTTTAATTCCCCCCAGCCAGAATTCACGTCCCTGATTCGATGATGTGGTAAACTTTCCTCAATCGTCAGAGTTTCTATCTAATTTGTAACGCGACCTAATTTTACGGCTGCCTTCTCCTCTCTGCCCTGTTGCTCTCTCTCTCTCTCTCTCTCTCTCTCTCTCTCTCTCTCTCTCTCTCTCTCTCTCTCTCTTGCACTAAGCACCTGTGTCCTACTTGCATGTTCTTTAACTTTGTTCCCCTTAAAAGTCTATTAATTAAGTAGAATAATAATAATAGAAATAATAATAATAATGTGCTCGCAGGCCATTTCGTGGATGATCCTGTCCACATTCCTCTCTAAGCTGACAACAGGAGGGGCGGCAGCGAGCCAAGAGCCAGGAATTCAAGTTAGGATAAGAGGAAGAAAAAAGTAAATAAAATATTTACGAGAAATCATGAATTATGCACCATCCCTCCCTATACCACCCTGTTCTCTCCCTCCCTCCTTTTTATACATATCTTTTGCCAAGAGAAAAAAAAGTGAATGGAAAAATAATATAAAAAAAATGTGATACAGTCCATTCATTTTGAAATTTCAGTCATGTGTTAAGAGATGTAGGATAAATAGAAAAAGTGATAAATAAAAAAAATTACAATTGAGAGAGAGAGAGAGAGAGAGAGAGAGAGAGAGAGAGAGAGCTTAAAAAACATTTGGTATGCATACGTAAATGTATTTTTTACGTATAAAAGTTTATGGCCCTCGCGTCACTAACACTCGCTGGCTATTTATATACGAGATCAAATGCCTTTTCTTTTTTCTCTTTTTAGCCATAACGTAGTGAAAAGGAAAGAAAGTCCCGAGATGCTCAGAGAGAGAGAGAGAGAGAGAGAGAGAGAGAGAGAGAGAGAGAGAGAGAGAGAGAGAGCAAACAGAAAACGAAAATATAGAATAAAATGTGTAGTAAGCGATACATGAATAAGCCAAAGGTCGTTGAATATAAGAGAGAGAGAGAGAGAGAGAGAGAGAGAGAGAGAGAGAGAGAGAGAGAGAGAGAGAGAGAGAGAGAGAGAGAGAGAGAGATGTCTTAGTATAATTTCCCCCTTTTCCTGTGTCTACAATTTCCATCTACTCCTGACACGACCCTGACGAGGGCAATAATGGGAAATGGAAATGGTTGGCAATGGGAGAGGGAGTGATGGGGCGAGGGAAGGGAGACGGGGGCGCCGGGGGTGGAGGGATCAGAAGGAATGGGAAAGGTGGAGGAGGAGGAAGTACTGTTTAAGGTAGACATCAAAAAAGATTCTCCAAAGCGTTAATGAGCGCAATTCTAGAACAGAGAGAGAGAGAGAGAGAGAGAGAGAGAGAGAGAGAGAGTTAGGAAGCGAAGCACAGCCTAGAGGGGAGAGAGGTAAACAGAGGGGGAAAGGAAGAGTGAGAGGGGGAAGAGTGCCAACGATGAGGGTGGGAGGGGTAGGAGGGAGGAAGTGGGTGTGGTCCTGGTGCCACGTCAACCCTTCTGGCCCTACACCAAACACTTGCATCACACACACACACACACACACACACACACACACACACACACACACACACACACACACACACACACAGCACTCTGTTACTCCCCCCCACACACTCCACACTACGGTACCTACAACACACCGCGTCAACACCCACCCACTTAACACTCTCCCCTCACCCGCACGCCCCCCATCCCGCCTGCCACTCGCTCACCTGCCGTTGCTAATTCCCACACTCGCTTAATTGCCGTCGTTAAGCCTCTAATATTACAACAGCCAGCCACAGCACACCGTCACCACAGTATTCCTTTTATACCTCTACCCCACACACACACACACACACACACACACACACACACACACACACACACACACACACACACACACCAGCGACCTTCATCACCAATAACACTAACACAGCTACCGTTCGTCCCCCTGTCATTCCCCTCGTGCCCCCAGCCTCCTCTTCCTCCACCTCCTCTTGGTCAACTATCCAAACTATCTACAAGAAGAGGACGTCCCCAGCCCCTCGCCCCCATCCAAGCGCTCACGAGTGTCCAATCAACTGTTATTTAATTACTTAACTCCATTAGACAAGAGGTCCTTAGAGACACACACGGCCTGCAGACCGGTGTGTGGGGGGCGTCAGCCGCCTACCGGCACGGAGAGCAGAGAGGAGGAGGAGGAGGAGAACTAGGAGGGTTATAAGTCTTTAATAGTTAGGGAACAGAGGAGTAAGGGAAAACTATCAGGGAGGTTACAGACTTTTCTGAATGAAAGGCAATAGGGAAGAGGAAAAAAGAAACGAAGCTACTCGTAAGGATTCCGTGAAAAAGGGTAATAGATGGAATGTCATGGGAAGACTTAGATATGATAGTGACAGTCAGCAAGAAGGTAAGACTATGGTGAGCTTGCGGTGCTATGGTTTGTAAGGCAGGATAGTAAGTAGGCTGAAGAGGGGGAAAGGAAGGCTAGTTAAGGCAACAGGGAAGGTAAGGGGTGTAGATCGATGGGTTGGTAGGGGGGGTTGGGGGAGGTTGTAATCCTATGGAGTTGAGAGGCGCGTGAGAGGAAGTTAATGGGGTTATGGGGAGGTACAGGGAAGGGGGGAAAGAGGGCAGGAGGCTGAAGGGGAGAAGTAACTGTTTGTTCTAACTGGTTTCTGTCTGTCAGTCACCGTCTTGTTAAGAGGGAAGGGAAGCCAAACTCACCCTATTAAGGTTACCGCATAAGGGTCACTCGTATCTAGGCTTCCGGGTGCTACAGTGGTGGTGTCGACAGTAGTAGTAGTAGTAGTAGTAGTAGTAGTAGTAGTAGTAGTAGTAGTAGTAGTAGTAGCGTGGACAGTTTTAGATAAGATTACACCAGAACTGACTATATTTAGACAAGCATCACCCAGCTGGAACACATTTTTCTCTTATTAATCGGGGAGGCAAGACTGAGTTTAAAGCAGAAGAGAGCGTTGAGTGTACCTTCACCTCCCCCTCCTCCTACTCCTTCTCCTGGTCTCCCTCTTCTCCGTTACCTTGCTGCTGGCCTGCCTATCTACCACACATTCTCCCTTTTTCTTCTTTCACCTTCCACGGTGCTGCGTCAGGACGGGTTAGGTAATGTAAGGTAAGGTTATGTTAGGCTACGTTACGTTAGGATAGGTTACTGCCAGGTGAGAAGGGGAAGAGTTTTCAGTCAGTTTACCTCTCTCTCTCTCTCTCTCTCTCTCTCTCTCTCTCTCTCTCTCTCTCTCTCTCTCTCTCTCTCTCTCTCTCTCTCTCTCTCTCTCATCTTCCTGTCATTGGGTCATCCACCTGTCCTCGTGTGTATTGTTTACGGCGAGATGTAGGTCAGCTCTGTGTATATTATGTATATCACGCCTACCTTTGTCTGTTTGTATGTAAGTCTGGCAGAGTATTTACAATCCCTCCCTATATGTCTGTCTGTCCGTTCATCCGTTGTTCAATGTCCATGTCAGGGGCCTAAGGAGGGTATCTGGAGTGTGGAGGGGGAAAGGGGGGGAGAGAAGGAAGGTGAAGGAAGGCCGTGTAAGCCACACTATAGATCTTCAATACTTCTCCGTCCCTTTCTTCCCCCTCCCTCTCCTCCCTCCTCCTTGCCCCTCCCATGGCGACCAGAGGATGGGGGCTGGGGGGGCGAGGGTAAAGAAGAGGATGGGAAGCTAGCGAACCAATCTTGTAAATCTCCTCCAATGATCCCTCATTAGTTTCCACTTGCTGGTTAAAAAAGATTATCTACACGGGAAAAGTGGGAATAAAAGGCGGGAGGAGCTAATAGAGGTAAATGTGTTGGCTGAAAATAATAGCGTAGCGTTGGTATATTGCATGGGTTTAAAAAGACTGTTTCTCTCTCTCTCTCTCTCTCTCTCTCTCTCTCTCTCTCTCTCTCTCTCTCTCTCTCTTCGGTGGTGTTGGTAGTGACGCAACCAACCAGCCAGCCAGCCAGGTGTGGGGAGGGATTCTTTTTACGACAGGTGTGGAACAGGTGCTTCTTCACGACCTTGCGAGACGTGTGTGGCTTCTCTCTCTCTCTCTCTCTCTCTCTCTCTCTCTCTCTCTCTCTCTCTCTCTCTCTCTCTCTCCTTAACAGTAGAACCATTTCATGCCATCAGTATTATAGCCAGAAGTAAACATAGGGACAGATAAACATTCGAATAGACAAACAAGGACACGGACGGAGGGAGAGTGAGAGGGAGGAGAGGGCAGATGAATATGCAAATAGGAGATGAACTTCACTCTGTATCGCCCCTCAATATGGTCCATTCTGGTCTGGGGAACCATTAGGATATTGGACTTTATGGTGTGATGAGAGGAATAGACTCTCTCTCTCTCTGTCTCTCTCTCTCTCTCTCTCTCTCTCTCTCTCTCTCTCTCTCTCTCTCTCTCTCTCTCTCTCTCTCTTTCACACACACACACCCATATAGCGCATCCATCCCTAAAGGTCTCGCAACACTGCCCTACCTTCCTCACCTTCCCTTCCCCCAACCCACTACGAGGCCCCCGTAGCGGCGGCGGCGGCGGCGGCGGGGCGTTAGCAGGGCACGCCCCCACCTACAATACACCCCAGGGTATTGTATTACGTGGAGCCTCCCTCTGGGTGTATCCCATAGTGTCCCCGATGTGTCTGAAGGGAGGAGGGAGAGAGAGAGAGAGAGAGAGAGAGAGAGAGAGAGAGAGAGAGAGAGAGAGAGAGAGATTGTGAAGAGTAGGAGGTGGATGATAAAAGAAGCGATAATAAGTGAATGTTAAAAAAAAAAGATGAAGAAGAGGTGGAAGAAGAAGGAAGGACGAGGTAGAGTAGGTAGGAAAGACTTGAAAGGGAAGAATACATGGTGAGAAATTGCAGGTGGAGGAGAGAATTATAAGGGGAAAAAAGATGGTAGGAGAGAATGATAAGGATAGAGAGAGATCGAAGCTAGGAAGGCAGAAATGTTAAAAAAAAAGAAAGGAAGAGAGAAGATGGGAGGAGGTAGTGATAGAAGCATAAAAAAAGAGAGGGAGAGAGAGAGAGAAGACGAGATGAGAAGGTTAAAAGGACAGAGGATGGGGAGGGTTATTAGGAGGTGGAGGAAGAGGAGGGGGTAGGGAATGAGGGAAGCGAAGGGGAGAAGCAGAGGCCAGTGAGGGGAGGGAAGACTGCTTGAGTTACTGGTGTTGATGCTGCCACTGATGCTGGAAAATCCCCGGGTGACGCAACGGGGAGAGAGAGAGAGAGAGAGAGAGAGAGAGAGAGAGAGAGAGATTACCACGGAAATTTTAACAAATACAGTTACTAATGGGAGAAAATAAATAAATAAAGCAGGATGAATAAAGTGAGTGTATGTGTGTGTGTGTGTGTGTGTGTGTGTGTGTGTGTGTGTGTGTAGGAAAAACTTGTACATATTTCTCACGCTTGAGCAATCCGTCAACGTATCAAGTAACGCACTCTGAGTGAGTTATTGGAATTCCTTATAAGGAGAGAGAGAGAGAGAGAGAGAGAGAGAGAGAGAGAGAGAAGAGAGAGAGAGAGAGAGAGAGAGAGAGAGAGAGAGAGAGAGAGAGAGAGAGAGAGAGAGAGAGAGAGACTGTTTGCATGACAAGTGAAGAAGTGGTGAC
>NC_059302.1:29777418-29784918 GCF_017591435.1 Portunus trituberculatus
TATGTATAAATGAATACATCACAAGTGTTCAGGTTTCACAAGTGTGGGACAGAGAGAGAGAGAGAGAGAGAGAGAGAGAGAGAGAGAGAGAGAGAGAGAGAGAGAGAGAGAATTATAATCCCCTACCCTTAAATTAACATAAAATAAATAAATTATTGATGAACGATCACCTGTACTCGTTCACCTTTTAATTCTCTTACCCTCTCACCCCTCATACCACCCGTTCTTCTCCCCACACCTTCAACACCACCCCCCACACACATGCCATAACTATACACTTTATATACCCTTAGCTAATATAACACTTAGACAGTTCACCCTTGCTATTATATTCTACTCCTCTTACTCCTCCTCCTCCTCTTTCATGCTCCACGCAAGATCACATATGATAGAAAATATGTGTGTGTGTGTGTGTGTGTGTGTGTGTGTGTGTGTGTGTGTGTGTGTGTGTGTGTGTGTGTGCACGTGCGCACGTATAGTAGTGATGGTGGTTTTTACCGCCGTGGTACAGTGGAACCATGCGTGCTTTGGGATTCGAGGGATCTTCAAGCGCACGGGTTCGAATCCTGTCCACGGTCCGAGTGTAGGTTGGGCTTCCTCACTCGGGGCAACGGTTTCCTAGCGGGTGGGCTTTGAGATAGGAGGTGCCCCAAAAAGTATCTCCTTTAGCCCATAAACTCCCGTGAATAGCCCACATGGTATAAATAATAAAAAAAGAAAAACTACACACACACACACACACAGAGAGAGAGAGAGAGAGAGAGAGAGAGAGAGAGAGAGAGAGAGAGAGATTATCTCCACTCCTCCCCTTCCCTACCCTCCCCTCTCCTCTCCTTTCCTCTCTTCTTCTCTCTTCTCTCCTCTCTCGCCTCACACGAGACACTGCTTTTTCCTTTAAATATTAATGGACGATTCAACGGAGTCAAAAGGTCAGCGAGAAGTGAACCCAGCAAAGGTTAGGAATATCAGGACAACTGGCGAGCCACGGACACACGGACACCAAAAAAGATTGACTAGTGGTGACAGAAACATCGTCCAGGAAGTTTAATAAGGGGATTTAGGACGTGGCAAAGTTGAATATAAAGGTTTCACAGGAAAAAATAACATAATTTAATACGAAGGTTTAAAAAGAATCTAAATTAAAGGTGGATGAATTAATGACAAGGGCGTAAAGTTATCAGCTGTATAACAGAACATATTATTGAGTTTAAAAGAGGAAATAGATTATAAGAACACACACATGAGAAAATAGATATAGAGAATATGAAGATAGAAAGAGACAATTTTATTTTTTTATGCTGATATAATGAAATTTAAAAACTAATTGAAATTGTAAGACTTAAGACTAAAGACAATGAATGTAAATAAATCAATAACCAGAAAGACAATAATTGAGACAGAAATTGAAAAGCAGAAAAATCAAAACGGTACAAAAAAATATGAAAGAAAAATCAAAATAGCCAAGAAAACTTTAGAAATAAGTTAAAAATTAAAGAAAAACAACTCAAGCGAAGCAGAAAGACGAGTAAAAAATGCAAAGGCTGCGAAAAAATAAGACAAAAGAATTACACTTTTTCAACATCAAACACTGAAAACAATGTGTAAATAAAGAATGAAACGAATAAAAGAAATCAACAACGAAACAACGAAATGTCACACATGAACATTAAATCAAAACAAAAGTTAAAACAGAGAGAGAGAGAGAGAGAGAGAGAGAGAGAGAGAGAGAGAGAGAGAGAGAGAGAGAGAGAGAGAGAGAGAGAGAGAGGCAGGAGCAAGACTGATAAAGGGAGCAAGGGGAACTTTAATGTGAGAGCAAGGAAGGGGTGGAGGGTTGGGGAGAGGCAGGGAGAGGAGGTAAGAGGAGAGAGGGGGAGGAGTAGGGCGGAGCGAGACTAGGCGGGGCGGACAGGTAAGAGCGAGGTGAGAGCCAGGGTGAGCATAGGACACAGGTGCACGGCTAGCTGGAGGATAAGTAAAAGATATATAAGCAGAAAGAGGCTGGAGGAGGAGGAGGAGGAGGAGAAGGAGGAGTAAGAGAATGAGGTGGATGTGGCGTTAAAAGCGGTTAGAAGGTGGAAGCAGGAAGGTAATAAAAAAGTAGAGGAAGCAGATAGAGGGGAAGTAAGAAAAATAAGGGAAGAGAGGAATAGAGTAAGAGATCAAACATGGAGTAAGAAGAAAGAAAGGTAGGAATGGGTAAAGGAAACTTGAAGGAAGGGAAGTAAGGGTAAAGGGAGGGGAAAGGTTAGGATAAGCGCGAGGGCGTAGAAACAGGTATGAAACAGGTGTACGGGAGGAGCAATCAAAGGAACAGGTAAGGGGAAGAGAGGTGGACTAGAGTAATGGGAGGGAGGACAGGTGTAGGGCGAGGCAGGTAAGGGCGGAGGGCAGCTGGGTGGGGTCGTGTGGCCAAGGGCGACATCATTAACTGGGTTTGTGGCCGCCTCTTCAAGGGCCGCGCCTCCACAGGGCAGCGCCGCGGTCTAGGCAGGCGCTAACCTTTTTATGCGCCATCTGGGTCACCATCTTTTTTTTCATCCTGCCTCGCCCATGCTGAGAATTAATAAACACACGCCTGAGATGGTTAATTAATGGGGTGATTACTATGTATCAAGAGATCCAACGAGCGCCGAGACTAAAAAGAGTTGATTTAGTGAGGATTGAGACTTGTAATCCAGTTTTTTTAATCTTTTATTTTCTATTTTCCTAACTCACAACTGAAAGAAGGATACGAGAATCAAATGCTTGTAATTAGAAAAAACGTCAGCTTTTCGCAAAGGAAACATCAAACTACGCTAAATTGTTTAAAAATATGCTAGAAATATAAGAAAACAAAATTTTGCGATGTGGAATCAGAAAATGACCAAATTTGTGTATCTTGAAATCGAATAACATAATTAGACTATCATTCATTTAAAAAAGGAAAGGAAAGGCATTTGCAATATTCATGATTAAAAATTTGGAAACAAGTAAGAATGTAGCACTCGGACTAATACGGAGCACCACTCACACTAATAAGTGAGCGAGAAAAGAGCAGGAGTGAAGAAAACAAGACAAAAATAACCTCGACCAGCCACCCTGACGCACGTGTGTAATTCCAACAAGAAACATTGACGGTGTGTTACAATATCAGTGCTGGAGTGGCGGGGCAGGAAGCGATCTTAATGCTGCGGCTTGTTAGGGCTACGCTGGGTTATCTAAAGGTAGGTAAGGTTAAGGTAATTAGATTAGGCCACATCTCAATAAAACTATGTACACACACACACAGACACACACACACACACACACACACACACACACACACACACACACACACACACACACACACACACACACACACACACACACACACACACACACAATACGCGCACACATACTGTGCACACACACACACACACACACACACACACACACACACGAAGATCGGTCTATGAGCTCCGAGCTCGCTCCGTAATGGGGAAGACTGGCTGTGTGACCAGCAGACGACCGTGGTGAATACACATACACACACATTTTCTATCCAGTTATCTCGGTCGGACACTTCACCTAACTATAAAGAGAAAAAAATAATAAAATTGTACGAGAGAGAGAGAGAGAGAGAGAGAGAGAGAGAGAGAGACTACACACACCCACAAGACTGTTCCCTCGTTCCCCTCACCTATCCCCTCCCCCACATCCCCCACACAGCCGCTTACTCCGTTACCATTAAAACCGGCTTACGTAAGGTCACCGCCCGTGTGAGTGTCAGCTACGGGGTCGAACCAAGGTGAATGTAGCGGCTTGGTGAATGACCTGACCAGACGCCACACAGGTAGCACAGGTGGATTTGTCGATACTACGAAGAGGGGAAGGAGGAGAGGAAGGAAATGGAGGGAGGTAAAAAGGAAAAATCATAAAAGACAATGAAAGAGGGTGGCGGTGAGTCAGTGTGTGCGTGTGTGTGTGTTTGTGTAGAAAAGGAGGGCGAGAACTGGAGAAACAAGAAAGGAAAGAAATAGCAATAAAAAAGAGGAGGAGAAGGAGGAGGAGGAGAACAGGAAAGTAAGGGGTGAAAGAGAACGAAAACAGACATAAACGAAAAGGAAAGTGTGTGAAAACGAAGGAAAGAAACACGAGATAGCATCAGAGGAAAAGAGAGAGAGAACAACATCTTCAATGGAAAACACGAACAGAATGGCATGACAAGACAAACAGAAAACGTAATGAATAGTGACCAAGTAAAGATGTGCTCGTAATAAATAAATGAGGAATCATTGAAGATACACAAGACCTTAGGAACTTTAACAATAACATCAGACTGAATGGATACAATTGCAATCTAATCATATGAAACACGAGAATGCAGACAGCAAAGTTTAATAAGGAGACATGCACACATCCCACGTTATAAACACACGTTATTTATCATCACCTGAACGATAATGCCTGAGTGATAAAGGCGAGTAAAAAACATTACTTTAAAGGCTTAATATATATTCCACGCTCACAAATCACGCAGGAAATCCCCTGTTAGTCCGTTGGATTAATACATGATCCTAATCTGAGTCGTGATAAGAAACGCTCTCGGGAAGGTGTTGTAATCAGAAGCAAGGACGTATTACCGCAGCTACTAGAGGAGGAGGAGGGGGAGGAGGAGGAGGTGGTGGAGATAACAGTAAGCCTCCTTATCTAGGTTTATCTCTAGATGATCATTAAGTACCTGCTACCTCACTTTAACACTTTTGCTGCAGCATACTCACTTATGCATTCACTGAACACGTACACCTGCCCTATTAGTATGTAGGTGTTCACTCCCTCCCTCTCTCCCTCTCTCACTCATTCACTCACTCATTAGCTCGATAAACTACATAACTCATCTCTACCTCTGCTATTAAATAATGTATGCAATAAGGCACGTATTTAATTACCCGTTCTCTCATACATATATGCACACAAATTATGTATTGATTATGAATATGGTGTTTTATACAACTAAATAGCCACAGGGAAAGTTTGTCCATGGCGTGGATGTGTAATCAAGTTGGTATAGTACTGAATTTATGGACCGACTTTCTCAATAACAAAAAAAAAAAAAGAAAGTAGAGTAGCAATCGGTTTCGACACTGAAGGTCAAATATCATAACCTCGTGTACTTGACTGTGAAGAGCCAGTGAGGGATGGACGAACAAACACGAAGCAGGAGCACGTATCAATTAACCTTCGTAGAGAGAATATAAATGTATGAATGTGACATTTTACGACCTTGGGAATGTGTACGCTATTACCACACACACACACACACACACACACACACACACACACACACACATATATACAGACCAGGTGTACACAGGTGTGACTCACTTATCCCTTCCTCCCCTTCCCACGTGAAGAAAATACGAAAAAAAAGTGGCGAGGAACCAAAACACTTTACCTTACGTGACACAGCTGATCCCATTTGAACCCACCTGTATGAACCAAAAAGAAGTCCTCACCTGAATCTATCCCGTCCCTTTAAACCCACCTAGACACTCATATAATCACTTACACTACCCACTTATATCCACCTGGACCCCCAAAAAACATTAACATATCCATCAGCAATTAGTGTCTTTTCTCCAGTTCACCAAAAGTTTATCGTCAAGCCTCCTCACCAACCTATTATATATTTTGAGCTTGACTATCGGACAATCACTTACGCACTTGCCTGTACTCTCACCTATCCCTTTCACCTTTCTTACGCCATCATGTTTGCCATCGTCTCGTCTCATCCTTACTCTTCTCTATTTCTTCATTACCTCCACTCACGCTGAGAGAGAGAGAGAGAGAGAGAGAGAGAGAGAGAGAGAGAGAGAGAGAGAGAAGAGTAGGTGTGTCAGTGCTTGAGATATACTGAGAAGAGAAAGGAAGAGGAAGACTAAGTAGGAAGAGAAAGGAAGTGGTGATAGTAGGCCGAGGAGGAGGAGGAGGAGGAGGAGGACCACTACCAAACATGCTCACAATATCTTACCAAACCACTGTAAAGCGAGCAAGAGCAAGAGAGAGAGAGAGAGAGAGAGAGAGAGAGAGAGAGAGAGAGAGAGAGAAATGGCGCAAGCAAGCAAGCAAGACAAATGTGAACCTTTCTCTATGTATTTTAGTGCTCTTCCTTTGGTTTTCCTCTTTCAACCCAGCTCAGGGAAGCACGCCGGGATTACTTCAGCGTTCCCTTGGGGCGACAAACCTGTCCTGCCGCCTGCCTAATTGCAAAGAGGCGTGAGGCAGGTGAGGGCGCGAAGGTAGTGCTAGTGGTGGCAGTGGTGGTAGTGCAGGTAGTGGAGGTGAAGGTGGCAAGGGGTTCAAAAAGGAAAGAAGGGGAGAGAGGAGGAGAGGGGAGAACAAGAGGGAGGAAGAGGGACAGTGTTGGCTTTACTACGTCTGCTAATATCCCTTTAATAAATTACTTCCTTCTGTTCCCCTCTCCGGCCCCTTCCTTAGTCACGTGGAGGTGGTGGTGGTAGTGGCGGCGGTGTTTGGTGGAGGAGGAAGAAGAAAGGGAGGAGGTGATGGCTGCAGCAATATGAAGTTATCAATATTTAAAACACACACACACACACACACACACACACACACACACACACACACACACACACACACACATGATCTGCGACTTTGTGAAGGAGCCGCCGCCCAGGACACCACGCCCACGCTCTGCCGCGCCTCGCTAGTAGTTGTTGTTTTCCTTGGGTGACTGGTCAGGAGGGCGTGAGCTGTCTGAACCTCGTGGGCGTTGGGCGTAGACTGCCAGTGTGGGCGTGAATAGGGCGTATGTAGGGTGAGATGGTGAATAGGCAGGGTGTGGAGGGCGAGGAGGGTTAAATAGGGCGTGCACGATACAGGGGCGTGGGAGGGTGTGTTGGGAAGGCGTGTAAAGGGTTAAATAGGGTATATAGAGAGAGAGAGAGAGAGAGAGAGAGAGAGAGAGAGAGAGAGAGAGAGAGAGAGAGAGAGTATACGTTTATCTCCTGTCTTCCTGTATTGATAGATTGATTTTGAGTGAACGGCGGTATCTCTCTCTCTCTCTCTCTCTCTCTCTCTCTCTCTCTCTCTCTCTCTCTCTGCAGCGAGTTTCAGACCACTTTCACTACTTGCGTGGTATTTAACTAAAGTACGAGAATTATAGACCTTCTTTCATGCAGTATAGAGAGAGAGAGAGAGAGAGAGAGAGAGAGAGAGAGAGTCGCAGCATCAACAATTAAAAAAATTCAACTAAAAATGAAAACAACCTAACTAACGTACTGGTGACATTTCAATCTCTCTCTCTCTCTCTCTCTCTCTCTCTCTCTCTCTCTCTCTCTCTCTCTCTCTCATCTGGTTTTACACTTTTTTACCGCCTGTTTTTGCGTCTTCAGGGTCCGCACAGTTTCCTCACACATGACACTAGAGTTGCATCACATTCCTGTCCTACATAATGTTAATAGAACCCCACTTAAACTGCTTTTTTTTTTCTATGCGTAGTAGTAGTAGTAGTAGGAGTAG
>NC_059302.1:29787418-29802418 GCF_017591435.1 Portunus trituberculatus
GTGTGTGTGTGTGTGTGTGTGTGTTGTGTTGTGTACCGTTTCAAAACAACACCTTTCCGCAACACATAATCTACAAAGATGATCATTAAACGCCACACTACACACACACACACACACACACACACACACACACACACACTAGGAAGCGAGGAATAACAATTAGTAGTGGTGGTGGTGGTTGCAGCAGCAGCAGCAGCAGCAGCAGCAGGAGGAGGAGGAGGAGGAGGAAGAGAGCGAGTTAGTGTAGTCATGTCTCTGGCGCTCCAAACAGGCCCCACTGCAGGCACCACGACCCTCATTCAGGCATCGAGCGCAGCAGTCCCCCACCTGGCCACCCCTAATCTAATCAAGCGTCATCTACCCGCCTCCCCAGACACCCTCCCTCGCTCCTGAAGTAGATCACCTCAGACTAAAGAGAAAGGGGACGTCCACCTGCCCTTAATTACGGTCGTCTCTCGCAGCGGTTCATGCCTCTGTACACATCCGTCGTGGTGAAGTTCGTGGCCGTCCCGAGATTGCATTCAGGCACCTCATCTGCTTTCCTTTGTATTTGTGTGTAAGTTGGAGGCATCCTCACGGGGCGGCCGCGTTGGCAAGACGAGGGGACGCACGTAAGGGGAGTTCATGGGGGTAGGAGACATTGCCGGGGGAGGGTTGGGGAGGGGGGAGTGTCCAGGGGCGCGGAAGGCAGTTAGGAGAGCCATGAGGCAGGGCGGTGCTGGAGCCGGCAAGGCCCAGCTGGCGGAGGCTACTGACCCCGCCTCCCCTTCCTGCTTCTTCTGCTTCCCTCCCTCGCCTCCTGATCGGTACTGTAACGTTTCCTGCGCCTCTGACCTTCTCTTTTGCTCTGGTGACCAAGGATCAAGAGTGTCTGCGTCAGGTGATGTGGCTGCGTGGCAGCCCTGCACACAGTCACTTTACGCGTGTGGTGGTAGTGGCGGTGGTGGTGCACCCTCCCGCATGAGAAGCGGCGTTGCCAAATCTTGGGGTGGCAGCCACTGCATCTTTCTAGGGACGGTTTTTCTTCTCGCCATTACTCACTTTATCGACCTTGTTTGTCACCTTCAAAGTGACGGTGTCCTCCTGGCGACTGATAGTCCATGAGGCCTCGTCAGGGGCGCCGTGGCCCGCACCACGTCCTCGCTCGTTGCTTCAGAGTTCAGCTTCAAAATCGTTCCAAAGGCAATGGAAGTTCTAGAACGACATGAAATGCGCGCAAGCCGCTGCTTGTGAGTCTCCGCACATGCATGATTAGAGGGAAATTACCCAGCCACGTGGTGGATCCTGAAGCAGACGGCGGGGAGGGAAGGTGATGAGGTAGCTGGGTTCCGTTACGGTTGTGGTTACCAGCACCACAGTTACCGACCTCCGTCACATTCCCCGGCCAGTACTGTTAGCACTCCCCGCCACGGCCGCGCTGGCAAGGTGGTCATGGCACATTCCCCCCCTTCAGCCCTCACCCATACCTCGTGCCAGCCCTTGGTCTGCTCAGCAGTGAACATGACACGTTCAGAAGACATGAACTACCTGCCACGTCACTCTATCGTCAGCTTAGCGTTGAGTCGAGTAATCAGGTTTATCTACCCGCCACGTCACCAGCACCACGGTCGCTGCTCATAGCGTCACGCCACCATTCAGGCGGGAATGTCTTCTGCCTTGGATTGTGTTACGGTGAGGGTGACGCAGTGACGGCCAGGCTGCCAACACAAGGGCCTCTGCCACCCCCAATATCGTCTTATAATAGAAATCAAAGGGTACACTCGCCTTGCACGACCATCACTCATCAGCTGCCGTGCCTCCATATGCCGATCACCCTCGTGGCGTGCCTGGCGGAGGTGGCAGTGGCGGCATTAAGTTAAGTGACCCCCTGCATCGGAGGGCGTGGTGCCATGAGGTCTCCAAAATCCTTATGGCACCATGGAACATTGCCTTTCCCTCCCTGAGGCCTTCCCCCATGCTACCCTAACTTGGCACTCTGGCACTGTAGGGAGCCTGTGACACAATTACGTGTATCGACCAGATGACGACCACCCCTCCTCTCCGTTCTACTCCCCTCTCTCCTTCCCCCTTGCTACTCCACCGCAGCCACCTCCCCAACCCCGCACCCCAGCCAGACACGCCAGCTCCCCCGCACCCCACCCCTCGGAGCCGTCAGCTGATCAGCCTCCCCCTTCCTATCCTCTCCTACCCCTCCCTCCCACCACAGCCTTGCCCGGCTCTCCCTGCATGACTTTTCTCTCCGTTTCGTCATGATTCCTTTACTTCAGAACTTCGCCCGCTTGTTGTGCTGCTGGGGAGAGTCACCATTATTCTGAGCAGTGACAGGAGGAGGAGTAGGAAGATGGGGGAGGGGAATTGGGAGAAGAGGAGGAGGAGGGGTGTTGTGTTTTGTACAGCCAACATTCCCTGTCAGGTATTATGTGGCAACAGGGGCGAGGCAGCGCAAGGTTGGTTCGTTGGCTGTGTGTGTGTGTGTGTGTGTGTGTGTGTGTGTGCAGTTATTCTCGCAAGTATGTAGCTTACCATTTTATTTCTGCAATGGATAGAGTTAAGCTTCTCGTTATATACTCAACAGCATCTCTCTCTCTCTCTCTCTCTCTCTCTCTCTCTCGAAGCCACATGCAGCTCGTGACCCATAATTTCCTCTTGAACACCTGCGTGAGTACCTAATGATGAGGTCGTGAAGGGAGGGCGGTGAACGCTCTGGCGGCGGCGGCGGTGGTGCTGGTGGGGGTGAGGGGCAGAGCACAGATGTGGGTCACAGTACTGTACACCACCACTAAGCACGCAGAGCCAATCCACTTGTATCTAACCACTCCACTTGCAATGCTCACCCCTTTACAGGCCACTACTACTCACGGCTGCTTCTCCTCCTGTTGTTGAGTCTGTTCCATCTATCATTCTATCTCCTTCACTCATATCTCTCCTGCTTCCTGCCTCCTCCAACTCCTCTTCCTCCCCCTATCTACTTTATCTATAGGTGACTTCATCCATGCAGGTCTAATCTACTTAACCTACTTCCAACCTTCACCACAAAAACATCCACTATGGCCACCTTGCACCTTCACGCCTTCCTGTGTATGTAGCTCACTCTTTTTGCCGCCCATCCATTCACCTCACCCTTTAGCATACCCACTGGTACTGCCTCGCTCACTCTCTCTCTCCCTCAACGACTCACCCACGCCCCCAAAAACGGCTCTTCTTCACGCATGTTTCCCACCACCACCCACCCCTACTTCTCCCACGGTCTCCTCCAAGTCCCCCTCACTGCCCCTCCTCTTCCACTCTCCCTAGTCTCTCGTCTGTCGATAACGAATGGTTCCATCCACGTCAGCTTTCCTAGACATGGGGGAGGGAAAGAGGGGATGGTGGTACGTGGGAGGAGAGGGAGTGGAGGAGGGAGGAGGAGAAGTAAGGCAGAGAGGCAACCGGGGGGTAATATAGCGAGAGGGGAGAAGGTAACAGAAGGGTGGGGGGGAGATAGGAGGAGAGGGTGGGTGGAAATGAGGGGAAACGAAGGGGAACCAGGATAGTTTTGATAGTGGGATAGGTTAGGTTGTGTGTGTGTACTTTATGGTCTACACACACACACACACACACACACACACACACTATAATAGTCACGCGCACACACGCGGACAACCCGACCAATTATTTCATTTCGCACCTTCGAGTTTGGAAAATATGAGTAACGTTCTCAGTTTCATGTATTTTTTTTTTTTTTTTCCTCTTTTATACATGTGCTTACTAATAATTTTCGTTACTAGTCGGTCAGAGAGAGAGAGAGAAAGAGAGCGCGCCAAGAGCTCACTCGCCAGTCACAATTTAGAACGACCTTTTGTCCCAGAGATAAACCCCAAATTTAGACTCGAACAAACAAATAAACAAACAAAAAACAAGAGCAAGCACACACACACCCTGTCATCCTCCCTCTCTACTGCCAAGACACACACACACACACACACACAGTAAATCAAGCTAAACCAGACGAACAGTCATGGTACATCTTCACCTTTTCCACAACCTCTTATTCCTTTCAATCCCTTCCTTTCATATCATTCACTTGCTTATTCACCTTATTCATTTCCTGGATTCGCTATTTCTCTCTCCCTCTCGATCTGTCTCTTTACATCAATTTACTGAGCAAATGGAAAAAATAAGTGCAATGATCAAAGAGGTATTTCACGATAAAATCCTCGGGGCATACAACTTTTCATACTTTACTGGAGGCGACGTGGAGGAAGGGAGAGAGAGGGAGAGCTGGAGAGGGGGAGAAGGGGAAGGAGAGAGCAAAGTGTGAAGGGAGGGAGGGAGAAGGGGGATTGCGAGGGAGTGACCAGTGGAGGGAAAGAAATGAGAGAGAGAGAGAGAGAGAGAGAGAGAGAGAGAGAGAGAGAGAGAGAGAGAGAGAGAGAGAGAGTTGGGATAAGCAGGAAGGAAAGGTGAAAGAGAGAGAGAGAGAGAGAGAGAGAGAGAGAGAGAGAGAGAGAGAGAGAGAGAGAGAGAGAGAGAGAAAAAAAACACCGGTAGTATACTGATGACCACTACCACCACCACCACCGCCACCACCACTACCACAAATTCCACCCACAGCAAAATAGGTTGTAATAAGGAGTTTAAAGGCTCTTGCTAATAACGAAAGGAAGGAAGGAAGGAAGGAAGGAAGGGAGAAATGAGGAGACGTTTAGTATCTGTAAGTAAAGGAGAACGGTTAATATGGAAGCAGTTTTTTTTTCTCTCCTTTTTTTTCTTTCTTTTTTGTTAAAGGAAGAGGAGGAAGTAAGGGGAGGTGGAGCAAAGATAAGGCAGGTAAGGATACAGATTATGTCTTGCTATTACGTGTCTGTAGCAATGACGTAACCTTTCCTTTGACAGCGGATACGGAGAGAGAGAGAGAGAGAGAGAGAGAGAGAGAGAGAGAGAGAGAGAGAGAGAGAGTCATCCCTACAGTCAAATACTTGAATTACAACAGAATAACGCCGACTTAATTACTTCCGCTTGTTATCTTCCACCTCCTCCCTTTCTATTACTGTGTGTGTGTGTGTGTGTGTGTGTGTGTGTGTGTGTGTGTGTGTGTGTGTGTGTGTGTGTGTGTGCGCGTAGAGCCACGTGTACCTATGTCCTTCGAGAGACAACAAGCAATAAACTTAACATTTTGGCACGAACTCAAATCTCTCTCTCTCTCTCTCTCTCTCTCTCTCTCTCTCTCTCTCTCTCTCTCTCTCTCTCTCTCTCTCTCTCACTCCGTCATGTGCACGCCTTTAAGTTGACGTGTACGAACACCGCCACACTAAAAGGGACGCAGCGCCAACGACCACCAGAGCGAATTCCCGCCATTCCCAATCCTGTTCCAGCGCGGGGTGAATGGCCTCGCGGCTTGTGGGGAATAGGAACAGCAGGGACAAGCGCAGAAGCGAAAGGTAGTGGGTGGTGGCGGTGGTGGTGTCGGCGGTGACGGAGCTGATGTAGGAGAGGAGGAGGAGAAAGAGGAGGAGGAGGAGGAGCGAAAGCAAAATATAGTGGTGGTGGTGGTGTTGGTGGTGGTGGAGCAGGAGAGCAATGCGTAGGAGGAGAAAGAGAGCAGGCAGCATGGCGTTCCAAAAAAGAGGTATAGCATGGCGTTCCCGAAGACCCAAGATCGCCTCACACACACACAGGCACAATCAAGTCCTCGCGTGTCGTGAAGTGGCTTAGTTACATGGCCTCTCAGTGTACGTTTTCTTCTCGCTCAGGGATCAGTGTTATCTTGCAGCACTTGTCAGGACGTCAAAGAATGTTCAAAAATACCTGTAGACGTCTCGCCATCATTACCCTCCCACATCACCCATAAAGGTAAAGGTCATAAAGACGTGACGACAATAACAGCATGCGCAGGGTATAAATAAAACGTTGAGCCAATGACGTTACCAAGCTAAAAAACGTGATGTCAACTTTCTACTCTAGTAGAGCACGCCACTAATTTTTTAGAGTAATGGAGACAAGAAGTAGTAAAACAAAAGACCAACATTTCTCATTACCGATATTAACATGGAAAATACCTAACTCATTAAACATGGCAGCCCCAGCCTTCTCCTTCTCCTCCTTCTCCTCCTTCTCCTCCTCCCCTTTTTTCTTCTCTCTCTCCTCCTCCTTCTCTTTCCTTCTCTTCCATCTCCTCCTTTTCTTTTCTCTCCTCCTCCTCTTCCTCCTCCGTGTGTCAGATGCTATCAGTTCGTGTTACTTGCGTGAAGATTAGAAAAAAGGTCGAGATTGTTAAAAGGTCGCTCTCTCTCTCTCTCTCTCTCTCTCTCTCTCTCTCTCTCTCTCTCTCTCTCTCTCTCTCTCTCTCTCTCAGGGAATCTGAAACGGAGGGAGGGAAAATGAAGAGAAGCGTGAAGAAAAGAGGAAGAGAAGAGCAGAGAGTGGGGGAAAGTGGGGAGGAGGTATAGAGGATGTTGAAACTGACGTCTAGTGGGAAACATCCCTATCTGTGCCTGCTCCTGTTGCGCAATCTCTCTCTCTCTCTCTCTCTCTCTCTCTCTGATTTAATTATCCATTCTTTTTATATCTCTTCTCTTGCTGTCACTTCCTCCAGTCGTTTTTCCTCTTCTTTCTTTTTTTCTTATACGTTTCCATAAATTCTGTTTTCTTCATCCTTTCCTTTTTCCCTCCCAGCGGCGCCCCTGGGAGAAGTGGCGCCATCCTGGCCTCGGGAGGAGTGTGTTCAGGTGTCGCCGGCGGGTTGGGTGACGTCCCTGTAGACGAGGGCGCCTCCCTCCCTCCGCCCATTCCCCTAACCTCGTCAAAAGTTAAATTTAATGCATGCATATGAATAATAATACGAGAGAGAGAGAGAGAGAGAGAGATGCACAATACGAGAGAACCAGTGTTGCAGACGCCAACCTGCAACAGAATAGTGTATTTCAGTTTGTCTTGCAATTCTGTCCAGTGACACATGACCTGCACGTGTCCTCCGCGTCGCCAGGGAGGGTCGTGCGTGTCACTCGCCCACTCGGGAGGCCAAACGGAATAGCGAATTGCAGGAAGGTGGGAAGGAGGTTCGGCGTCCCGTGTGGCGTCACATTACCCCTCCTCGTTTTGTTCACGAGTTTCGCCAACCTGCTGCGTTTTAACTCCTCGTCATGTGAGGCGAGAACACGACAAAATACAACTCCAGCCTCTCGTCGCGTGCTCGGGAAATTACTTGACACACTAGTACTCACTTTTCCTTAGTTTGGCCGCTTTTGGTCTGGCACTTCACCTTCACGCCCCAAATACGGGTCCAAAGCGCGGCGTGACCTTGATGGAGGGAGAGTTGGTGTGAGGCTGGTACCTGCTGCTGCTGATGATGCTGATGATGATGGTGAGGCAGTGGTGGTGCTGCCGGGCAACCGTCAACCTTGAACTATTACTCATGGAGGACGCCGAGAGGTAATTTCTCCGCGCCTTGTATGGACGAGGATTTGCATGAGCGGCGCGGACTTGGCAAAACGGGTCAACTGGGGTGTGGGGGGAACGGGCGCAGCGTAGGGGTGGGGGTGATGGAGGTTCTGGGATGGTGAGTGAGTTGGCCCATGGAGGTTGACTACTACTCCCCTGGCAACACTA
The DNA here is from genome assembly GCF_017591435.1 of Portunus trituberculatus. Classification (NCBI taxonomy): domain Eukaryota; kingdom Metazoa; phylum Arthropoda; class Malacostraca; order Decapoda; family Portunidae; genus Portunus; species Portunus trituberculatus. Next base: position 29,795,006 of record NC_059302.1, read on the forward strand.
TCTGAGGAAGGGATGGGAGGGAGGGTAAGGGAGAAACATGGGGCCAGGTAAACAGGATGAAAGGAAGGGTCATGGTCGAGGGGCGATGACCTCATGACGTCATCAGATGGGCAGGTAGTCACGAAGGGCCATAGGTGTCACGCACGTAGTGCGCGCGCTCAACACACACACACACACACACACACACACACACACACACACACAAAACGAGCACATCGTACTTGACACAACTCCTCATCTTCTGCTGGTAGTGATGCTGGTGCTGGAAGAGGAGGAGGAGGAGGAGGAGGAGGAGGAGGAGGAGGAGGAGGAGGAGGAGGAGGAGGAGGAGGAGGAGGAGGATAGGGAGGAGGAAAACTGGGCATGTAAGTGTTGGCCTCATGTGTGTTGCCCTCATTCATGCCCAACAAGGAGGTGTTTGATTGGCTAAACAGCACAACCAGGACACAATGGCCGCTTCTGATTGGCCAGTGCTGCTGAGGACACGCTACATAGCTGATGATTGGCCGACGCCACCATGGCATCTCAATGACCAATAACATTCCATTTCCATTGTCGGATTGGGACGAAATGTCAGTCATCTTAGTGGTGGTGTTGCGTTGTCTCTCTCTCTCTCTCTCTCTCTCTCTCTCTCTCTCTCTCTCTCTCTGTAAAATGTCTTTTACGTAACAGTAACGGTGCTCCCTCCTGACCAGTGTGGCCTCCCTCCTCTCCCTCACTCTTACACTTACTCCTCCCACTTCTCTTTTTTATTTCTTCCTATTTATTTATTTGCAATAAGTTTTCATTTCAAATTAATTCATTTCTTGTTAAATACTTCTAAGATTACCTCCACTACCACAACCATCTCCACTGCCATAACAGCAACAACAACAACAACAACAGTACATTTATTTACTGTAACCATTTAATCATATAAACCATTAAATAAAAAGATGAAGAGGAAAAGAGCAGGAAAAGGAAAGAAGAAGATACACGACACTTATGATCATAAATTATGCGGTGAGAGATGAGTGGGAGGAAAAGAGGTGAAGGATGGAGGAGGAAGAGAAGGAGGAGGAGAAGGAGTAGGAGGAGGAGGAGGGAGGGACGGAGGGAGGGGAAGAAGGAAAGAAAAGGCGAAGAGAAAAGAGAGAGAGAGAGAGAGAGAGAGAGAGAGAGAGAGAGAGAGAGACTCAAGGCCACTCGCATATGTGTGTGTGTGTGTGTGTGTGTGTGTGTGTAAGTAGGCGGTGGCAGCGGCGGCAGCGTGACGTGGAGTGGAGAAAATTGAAAGGACGAGGGAAGCAAGAAGGAAACCGAGATGAAAGGGAAAAATGAGATGAAAACTGCGAAGGGAAAAAAAAAACAGATGAAATGAATATTTGCCGAGAGAGAGAGAGAGAGAGAGAGAGATGCTGATGTATTAAAGTCAATGATTTATTTTTTAATAACACAAGATCGAAAACCCAGGGAGAGGAAGACTGAAAGTAAGGAGAGTTGACAACTAAAGAAGGGAGGAGAAGGGGAAGAATAGAGGTGACGGTAACGAAGGAGGAGGAGGCAGAGGCAGATGAAAGAAGGAGGAGGAGAGAGATAAAGGAAGAGGAGGAAACAGATGAAGGGGGAGAATAGAGGAGGAGGAGGAGGAGGAAGAGGAGGAGGAGGAGGAGGAGGAGGAGGAGGAGGAGGAGGAGGAGGAGGAGGAGGAGGAGGAGGAGGAGGAGGAGGAGGAGGAAGAGGAGGAGGAGGAGGAGGAGGAGAGCAGTGCGGGAGAGGCGACCTTCAAGTCTCCTGTATGACGCTGTCGGGGATCGATGGAATGCCTCCCACTGCCATGCACTCCCTCCCTTTCCTCCATGCTTCCCTCCTTCCCTCCCTTCCCTTCAACTTACCTCTATCTCTCCTTCCCTCCACCCCTTCCTTCCTCTCTCTAACACTCACTCGATCTGATTCATGCATTCTACTTCAAACGTCCCTAAAATAATAATCATAATAATAAAAGTAATGATAATAATAATGATAAAAGAAAGTGGAGATATGTGGACATAGAGACGCCTGCTTACCTTTGCCTACCTGTGCATTAATTAAGTACTCTAGTCACTCTACCTGAGGGTACGTGTCCAAGGTGATGATGTAGACAAACAGGTGACTTTTTCTTCATCACCTTCACCACCGCCACCACATTTGCCATCACCATCACCACCATCACCACCAATCACATGACCAGCACCAATAATAAGCTGACGAAGGAATCCTGTTATGTGTTGTTGTGTGTGTGTGTTTCACTGTTTGATATGCTGCAGTCTCTGACGAGACAGACAGATGTTACCCTACGGAACGAGCTCAGAGCTCATTATTTCCGATCTTCGGATAGACCTGAGACCAGGCACACAACACACACCGGGACAACAAGGTCACAACTCCTCGATTTACATCCCGTACCTACTCACTGCTAGGTGAACAGGGGCTACACGTGAAAGGAGACACACCCAAATATCTCCACCCGGCCGGGGAATCGAACCCCGGTCCTCTGGCTTGTGAAGCCAGCGCTCTAACCACTGAGCTACCGGGCGTGTGTGTGTGTGTGTGTGTGTTGTGTCAATCTCCTTCCTTACTGCGTCTGCTCTTTTCTTTTTTTTTTCTTTCTTGAACTGTCAACTTTCTGCCTTCGTTTCCTTCCTTTCTGCTTTCCTTTCGAGTTCTGCTTCTGACTTTTTTATTTTTATTTTTACTCCTTCTTTAATGTTTAGTTTCTTTCTTCCTTCATTCCTTCCTGCCTTCCCTCTGGTTAACGTGTTTCTTCCTCCGCTTCTTAATTCCTCCTCCATGGGTCGTAACTCCCTCCCTGAAATCTTCCTTCCGCTGCACGAGTCTCCTCCGCTGGGAAATTTTCAGCTGTTCTCCTTCGCCTCCTCCCTCCCCTTCAGGCTGTTTACACTCGCCTAGCCTGTCGATGACCTTTTAGCAGCCTGACACACACACACACACACACACACACACACACACACACACACACACACACACACACACACCATTCTTTATAACAATCTCTCTGTTCTGTGTATAAATATTCTTTAAGTATCTTAAATCTGAATTTTCTCTCTCTCTCTCTCTCTCTCTCTCTCTCTCTCTCTCTCTCTCTCTCTCTCTCTCTCTCTCTCTCTCTCTCTCTCTCTCTCTGCTAACTTCGCTTGCCTCCACTTCGCCTCCTCCTCTTCCACTACCACCTTCTCCCTCCACCAACTTCGGTCTTTCCTTCCCCCTCTTCCCCCTTCCCCCCTCCCCTCACGTCCTCAGAGGTCTTCCAGCCGCACCAGAGTCTATTTTAAGAGACCAGCGGTGCCAACAGCAGTGAAGTCTTCCTCTTCCTCCTCCTCTTCTTTCCTCACTGCTTCAATACTCTGCCTGCACACATGTCCCCGCCTCCCTTCTTTCTTTCCTCCCTCCCATCCCCCTCTCCGCCACGTTGTTTTCCCTTCCCTCACGTCAGAAATGTCTCCAGTCACACTCCAGTGTTAATTTCTTCCCATTCCTCGCCTCTTGGTGTACTGATGCGCCACTCTGCAACGCCCTCTTTGACAAATCCGTCCACTTCTGATGACAAACTGTCAGCAAAAAGACAGCATAAACGTGCCTTCATTGTGATTAGATCGGCTGTCATCGAAGGAAGAAGGTCCTGACGTCAGCATTCCAGTTAGTCAGCAGCGGCGCCGAGTTGGGTCGTGTGTGTGTGTGTGTGTGTGTGTGTGTGTGTGTGTCGCGATGTCTCTCCGGTCTCCGTCAAGCGCTTGAGAGTCGTCACATGATTTTTTTTTCTTTTCAATCATGACTTTTTTTTCGCTGTTTTGGTGTACGCAGCATTGTGAAGCTACGTGAAAGGGCGGATGTGGTGAAGGACGCTGTGGGGATGAGAGAAAGAGGCTAAGGAGTAATGACAGGATGATAAGAACTTAGGGTGGTGAATGGAAGCACAACGGTAGTGGTGCTCGTGGTGGTGGTAGTGGCGGTGGGGGTGGTTGTGGTGGGTGAATGAAAGAATGAAGTGTTGTGGAAGCAAATGGTGAACAGAGACGGCTGTTAAGTGTGTGAAGTATAATGGGAGAGTGGAATCGGAAGCAGGAGGGGATGCATGGTGTGAGTGGGGTGAAATGGGACCGGTAGTGGATGAAAGCGAATGGAAGAGAGTGGACAAAGCGATGGAAGGGTGGAAGGGAACAAGTGGAGCAACAGGATACTAGCCTCAACAATACCAACAAGCGTCAAATAACAATGAAAGACACCACCGCTACCACTTTGATAATAATGATAGTAGTAGTAGTAGTAGTAGTAGTAGTAGTAGTAGTAGTAGTATAATAATAATAATAATGATAATGATAATAGTAATAATAATAATAATAATAATAATAATAATAATAATAATAATAATAATAATAATGATAACAACAACAAAAGCAGCAGTGTTGGTATCTTCCCAGCTACTTCCGGCTGACCTACTTACTTCGGCGTTGCATTCAGAACAGTAGCACTTCGTTTAACACCATATTTACTACGTGTTATCTCTCTCTCTCTCTCTCTCTCTCTCTCTCTCTCTCTCTCTCTCTCTCTCTTCTCTCTAATCCACTTTTACACTCTGATTTACCACTGGATCGCCTTTAGTGTCCTGAATGACCCTTTTCTCCTCCTCCTCCTCCTCCTTCCATTCTAAATTGTGTTATTCTATAACATCACTAGTTGCGGTGTTCCAGTTTTCTATTTTTTCTTTATTTTATTGGAATTTGATCTCTAGCTCTCCTCTCTCTCTCTCTCTCTCTCTCTCTCTCTCTCTCTCTCTCTCTCTCTCTCTCTCTCTCTCTCTCTCTCTCTCTCTGTGTGTGTGTGTGTGTGTGTGTGTGTGTGTGTGTGTGTGTGTGTGTGTGTGTGTGTGTAAATAGACAAACACACACACATACACGCACGTTCCACCAGAACCACATTCCACACGCCACTCATAACATCAAGCACACTCCCCCAACCCAACACACACACACATACACACACACACACACACACACACACACACACACACACACACACACACACACACACACACACACCGCCCTAACTGCAGGCTCCCGAGACGCAGTTCACGTGGCTAATTACGCTCGACTTGTCCGGAAATTGCTGCCCTTCAATACCACATTGATTTTAATGGTGGAGGCCCCTCACTCCTTCATTCCCTCCCCTCATCCCGCCTCTTTAACCCTCAGCGGCCTCACCTCCGCCACATACACTGCGCCATACACGCTGAGCAAATTACGCCCAACTCCCTCCTCAAGGATTCCATGGAAGGCTCCTCGTCCACCTTACTCTTCTTATTCACAACATCCCCGTTGTCCGTTGTGGAGTACATTATAGACAGTTAGTCGTTGGGTTAGGTAATTACTGATGTGAAGCTAAACTGTGTGTGGGGAGTGTGATGGGCCTTGATTGTTTTTTCTTTTTTTCTGTCTGGTATATGATGTTGCAGCCTCGCCGGGGATATAGTCCAGGCTGAAGCAAATTGAATTAATCCCAGTTTCAGCTAATTAACATACACATTACCTGCATCAATTAATTCTACCTGACTCCCACCCAGTCCTCGCCTTACACCTGAATTACAATACAACTTAAAGCCTGACTGCATCATGTCACTTCTCATAGTTGTTTACGTTTTAGAGTTTATCTCCACCTTAGTAATCTCTTTCACTATCACCATCTTATCTATTAAATGACGCAAATTAGAATCTGGTTTTTACTAAGAGGTGACGATAAGGATAAGAAGTTACTTAAGTGTTGCTACCTGAGAGAGAGAGAGAGAGAGAGAGAGAGAGAGAGAGAGAGAGAGTGTTCATGACAAGGAAAGGTAAATACATATTATATTTTCATACCACAACACCATCTCCTATCTCTCTCTCTCTCTCTCTCTCTCTCTCTCTCTCTCTCTCTCCCGTCCTTCTGTCCCTCACGTGGTCAGATGGTCGTGGCACAAAATCCTCTCTCTCTACGGCAGATGGCTCTGCCGTAGAGAGAGAGAGAGAGAGAGAGAGAGAGAGAGAGAGAGAGAGTGAGAGAGAGGAATATGCCCGCACTAGATAACAAGGAGAGAGGGAGTGCACTGAGTTTAAATGACCGGGATGACCTGATGGAGATAGAGAAGAGGAGGAGGAGGAGGAGGATGGTTATGGAGGATGGAGATGAAGAGAAAAGAGAAGGCAGGGATAAAAGACAAGTAAGATAGAAGGGAGAAAAGAAAGTGAGAAAGGGAATTATGTGGCATCTACTCTCTCTCTCTCTCTCTCTCTCTCTCTCTCTCTCTCTCTCTCTCTCTCTCTCTAACCACGCGATCTGTCATGTGATTCTCCTCCTCCCCTTCCCTTCTCCCACCCCACTTTTCTATCTCTGTTGTGCTCCACCTCTTGCGTTCTAGTATCCTCTCTCTCTCTCTCTCTCTCTCTCTCTCTCTCTCTCTCTCTCTCTCTCTCTCTCTCTCTCTCTCTCTCTAATCGATGCTTTTATCTACCCTTAAACAGACAAGCTGAATATTCATCCTCTTATCTGCTCATCAATCTATTCCCCTTATCTATTTAACCATCGATTTGTTGGAGTTCATCTGTCTACATGTCACGCTACGGAATATAGTGATGAATGCGCTAGCTATTTGTTGTTTATCCTTTATTTTTCCTTTAACGCAAAAATAAATAGATAATAAATAATATAGATGTAAAAGACACAATTATAGACAGAAAAACAATAAAAAAACACTAATATACGCAGGTGTGATGTTCAGGTACACACGCCATCATTAATAGTGCATAGAGTACAATGTTGCCTTGCGTCGCCACAACCTTGCGAGTACAGGTACGCCGCATTACCTGTGCTATCACGCCACAAGAGTCACCCAGCACCGATTTCACAATACACCTGATGGAGAGAGAGGGAGAGGAACTTGGGGAGGGGTAAATATATTAGAATAGTGAATATTTTTACATTTTGATAACATGTGATACCACAAGTAAGTAAAAAAATGATGAGAGGGGAGAGAGCAGAAGCGGATGGGGTGAAGGAGGAGTTAAAAAGGGGAAATACAAGATGGGGGGTGAAGAGATACGTGAGAGGAAGAGAAATAAGAGAAAGGTCGGTGAGGGGAAGGAATGAGGGGAGTAAGGCAAGTGAGAATAATATGAAACGTATACGAGGGGAGGGTGGTGAGAGCTCCATTCCTCTCACTCTTTATTGCTCTCACTCCCTAGTTTGTTCCCCTCTGTCTCCCTCTCTTCAGCTATAGCAGGAGTACGCCCGTTTTATAGAACTTTTTGCACATAGTTGTATGGAGACTTATCTTGAAATATCTCTGCGTTTATCTCCGTTAGCACTTTTAGCTATACATCATTTTATTATCTTTTTTTATTTCCT
>NC_059302.1:29807418-29814918 GCF_017591435.1 Portunus trituberculatus
TGTCACTTGCACGTGCCCTCCTCCTCCTCCTCCTCCTCCTCCCATCTAATATTATTTTCCTCTCTTCCAGAATTCTCTTAAATCTGTAGTGGTGCCATCACTCTTCTCCTCTTCCTTCTCCTCCTCCTTCTCGTTTTCCTCCTCTTCTTTATCCTTCCTCTGATCCTCCTCGTTCAGTTTCCTTGATTCCCCCTTCGTCTTCTTAATCTTAGCTCGTTTTAACACCACCGCCAGCTCCTCCTCCTCCTGCTCCTCCTCTTTCTTCTTTCCTTCTCCTTCTTCTCCAGTTTCTCCTTTTACATTTCCTCTTTCTCTTTAAAGGTTTCCAACTGTCTGTGTTTCTGTCCCGTCCTCCCCCACCTCCTCCTCCTCCTCCTCCTCCTCCTCCTCCTCCTCCTCCTCCTCCTCCTCCTCCTCCTCCTCCTCCTCCTCCTCCTCCTCCTCCTCCTTCCTCAGGGGGTGTAATAAGGAGCAGGGAGAATGTTACCTCAGGAGACATGTAGGAGGAAGGGAAGAAAAGTCGAGAGAGAGAGAGAGAGAGAGAGAGAGAGAGAGAGAGAGAGAGATAAGGGGGGAAGGAAGTGGCGGATAACGGGAAAAAGGAAGCACCGATATAAAGAAGGAAAGGAATGAAAAGTGAGGAGGAGAGAAGGGAGGAATGCAAGAAGAGAGGAGGGAGGAGGAAAGGGTAAATGGAGAGAAGAATCTATTCGATTGCACCGTCATTTATTTTCTGCCTAATGAAATGAATAGTGAATGCGTGAATAATGGAAAAGTGAGGAGGAGGAGGAGGAGGAGGAGGAGGAGGAGGAGGAGGAGAAGGACAGAACTAAATGACATCTTGTGGCCTTCAGGAAAATTATATTACAGTCATCTCTCACGTGTTGTTGTTGTTAAGGGTATCTGGTGGTGGTAGTGGTGGTGGGGTGGTGGTGGTGGTGGTGGCCCTTCTTGTGACTGTAACTATTTATAACACAGTGAGCCCAGTTTCTTGTGTATATTATGTTTGCTCAAGTTAAAGGTATAATTTTATCTCTCCTATATTAACTGTGGTTTTTCCTACTGAAAGAAGGTCGAGGTCTTTTTCCCTCTTCTATTTCTGGTCGTACCACGTGTCTTCTAGCAGCGGAAAAACAGTAGTAGTAGTAGTAGTAGTAGTAGTAGTAGTAGTAGTAGTAGTAGTTGCAATAGCAGTAGTAGTAGCAGTAGTTCAGTAGTAATACTAGTAGTAGTAGTAGTAGTAGTAGTAGTAGTAGTAGTAGTAGTAGTAGTAGTAGTAGTAATTGTTGTTGTTACATTATTATTATCACTATCATTATTATCATCGCCACCACCGCCATCATTACTACACCAATCACTGCATACATATTACATACATTGTTACCACCCATCACTGGCTCTGCTGATAATGCTGTTATTGTTGCTATTATTACGATCAGCATGTCGGAACAGCTGCAGCGTGAAGCCGAACAAAGATAGCAACACGTCACGCCGCTAAACAGGATAATTGAACTAACTTACCTTTACTGTCTCTTGCAGGTAACTTGGTGAGCTTCCTTGCCTGGCTGGGCCTCTACCTGTGCCTGTCTGATGCACGTGAGTGTTTACCTGTGCTGGGGATGACTGAAGGGGGAGGAATAAGGGGAGGAATTAGGGAAAGGTGAGATGATGTATAAAGGAAGGGGAAAGGAGATGACATACGAGAGAACATGTACAAGTAATGAAGAAATTAGATAGTTTGAAGCAAAGAAGATGAAAATGTATAGGAAGGAAGGACAAGAGGAGAGACCGTAGGAAGGATATAACTGTGGCTTATGTAAAAGGAAGAAACACATGAAGGAATTAGTGAAAATAAAAGTGACTGTGATGTGGGAACCATGAAGGAATAAAATAATAAAGGGAGAAGGAATGGAAGAAGCAACGACAAGAGAAAATGGTGAGAGAGAGAGAGAGAGAGAGAGAGAGAGAGAGAGAGAGAGAGAGAGAGAGAGAGAGAAAGTAAAGGTCTCCAGGAAAGGAGGCATAAGTATAAAGGATGGAGAGAAGGAAGAAAGAAGGAAAAATGGGAGAGAGGGACGGGCAAAGAGCATAAGAGAAGAGTTACGGGGGGAAAAAGTGAAAAGCGGGAAAATAAATGAAAATGAATGAAAAAGGAGAAAGAAACGACGAAGAGAGAGAGACTGAAGTAAAAGACGGAGTTTGTAACCGAGAGAGAGAGAGAGAGAGAGAGAGAGAGAGAGAATGAAACGAAAAATTAAACAACCCAGCAAGACCAGAACACAAAATGAGAACACAGAAAATAGGGAGAAAAAATAAGAAAAACTATGGCAAAATAACACAAGAGAGAGAGAGAGAGAGAGAGAGAGAGAGAGAGAGAGAGAGAGAGAGAGAGAGAGAACGAAAAGACACAGAAACAAAAATTGGAGGGAAACAGAAAGAATATAAGACTGTAAGACAAGGGAAAGGACGGACGGGAAGGTGGATGGACGGGTAGGTGGGCATGTGGCTGGTTGGCTGGCTGGTTGGCTGGCTGGCTGGATGAAGCAGCGAGTGTGAGGAATGAAAGGAAAGGGAAGGGGAAAAAGAGGAGAAAGTGCTGAGGGAATGTATGTACCGGAATGATTAAGAGCGATGATGATGATGACGGCGACGATGTAGTGAAAAGAAGGCTTGATAAATTTTAAAAGCTAGATGAGTTATTCACTGACCTCTTGCTGATGTTGAGGAAGAAGGGGGTGGAAGAGGAGGAAGAGGAGGAAGAGGAGGAGGCAGGGATAATGTTATGATCAAAGAGGAAAGAATGTAAGAGATAAGGAGGAGGAGGAGGAGGTAGAAGAAGAGTAGGAGGATTAAGAGGAGGAGAAAGAGTAGAAAGTGAGAAGGAAGGAATGAAAGGATAAAGATCAAGGCCGAGCTGGTGGAATGAAACTTCATAAATAAGCAAATAATCAACAGAGAGAGAGAGAGAGAGAGAGAGAGAGAGAGAGAGATGAATAGCAAATCGAACGAAAGGAACAGAGGCATAAAAATAGGCGAGGAAGAAGAGAATGGAAGGGGATGGGAAGGGATAGGAACAGGATGGAGAAGGGAAGAGGGAAGATGGGATGAGGGGAAGGTGAGGTAAAAACGCATGGAGAATGAGCCTCGGGGGAAGATAGTGTCTGGCAAAGGTCCCTCTGGCAGTGTGGTAGCCTTGCCCTGGGGGGACTCGGCGGGATATTACTACGGGCCCACCGGGAACTTGGCACAAACACCTCTAAGCTTGTCCTCCTCCTCCTCCTCCTCCTCCTCCTCTTCTTGCCTCTGTCCTGCTGGTCTTCTACTGCTTCTGCTGCTGCTGCTACCCTTTGCCTGCCTTCCTCACTGGTTTTAATACTTAACTTGTCCGTGTCTCTTTCATTCCTGTTTCTATTTTCTCTCTCTCTCTCTCTCTCTCTCTCTCTCTCTCTCTCTCTCTCTCTCTCTCTCTCTCTCTCTCTCTCTCTCTCTCTCTCTCTCTCTCTCTCTTGTCTTACTAGTATTTCTGTTTTATCATTCTCTCTTTCCATTTTTGTCTCTGTGTTTATTTTTTCTATACCTTATTTATTTGTCTCTCTCGTCTTGCCCTTCCTCCTTCACGTTTTCTCCTGTTACTCCTTCCCTTCCCTGAGTCTTCATCCGTATTTCTTCACCTGAGTGTTTATCTATTCATTTTATTATTCATTTCCTTATTACGGTTGGCCTTTTTCTTATCTTCTCTGTATAAAATTTTTTTCATCAAGTCCTTTCTCTATTCCATTAATCCTGTTGATCTCACTTTTTTTCTGTCATCTATCCTTGTATACTCCACTATCCCTATCTATTTGCCGTGTCTTTCATTATTTTTGCTTATTTCAATCCTTTCTTTCAATCTTGTCTCTTACTCTGTCTAATGCTCGTTTTCTGTTTAATTTCACTTCCTTTAAAACCTTCAATATCTGTCCACTGGTTCGTCTTCTTGTTTGTGTCATCTCACTGTCCTTTCTTTCCTTTCCTTAGTCAGCTGTTTGTGCCTGCGTGCCTTCCCTCTCTCCCTCCCTCCCTCCACCCACTCTCAGCCTGACTCAGCTGGCCTTTCCTTCCTGTTTGTCCTCGTGAATTAGTGGCCAGAGAAATAGATTTTACGATGCTATCTATTCTCAAAAACACCCGATGTCCAGACTTATTTTTATCCTCAAATATTCACATGATCCTATCCCTCCACCTCACATTTACCCAACTGCATCCATCCACACTAGCTACGCATTTTCTCTCCGCCCCACAAGCTAGCCACATCATCCACATCCACTCCTGGTTGAGCTACCCACACATCGCCAACACCCCTCTCAGTTAGGAAGGCAGAATAATAATTGCAGTTTACTTGGCACTAAAAAGACACTCCGTTGGCACTCTACGTTGCAGGGTTTGCCATCACCACCACCACCACCACCACCACCACCACCACCATCACTACTGTTTTTTTTTTCTTTTTCTATCTGTCACTTCAAGTCTCCACTATCACCATCACCTCCACCACCACCCTCACCTTACCTATTCACACCACAACGACCAAACTGCTATAAACTGTCTTGTAATTGTTAGGTGGGTTTCAAGTTGGGGTGAAGGTCCTCTCTCTCTCTCTCTCTCTCTCTCTCTCTCTCTCTCTCTCTCTCTCTCTCTCTCTTAATGAATAAATATAACCTGGCGTCGTTAGGACTGACACACACACACACACACACACACACACACACACACACACACACACACACACACACACACACACAAACACACACACACCTTCACTGCTTAAGAAGAAGAGGAGGTTACAACACAGCTGTTACCAGAAGGTGAACACTTGCGTTAATTCAGTCCTCCTCCTCCTCCTCCTCCTCCTCCTCGCCACCACTATTATAACCATGGATTTAAATACCATCATCATTATATCTATAAAATTCATCACATGCTTATTCCTTGCTTGTCGTTCTCCTTCCTCATCTCTCCCATGTGCACCGTGAACACACGTGGCCACGGGAGAGGAGGAGTGGTGGGGAAGGGAGGATGGAAGGACAAGGAGGAGAAAGGAAGGTCAGTCAACAATCCTAGAGAAGATAAACAACATTTCCTCTCACATGTTCTATAGACACACACACACACACACACACACACACACACACACACACACACACACACACACATGACCTTCCCTCACGTGTTTATCTCGTCCCTCTGCCCTATCGGTTTATCAGTTCTCTCTCTCTCTCTCTCTCTCTCTCTCTCTCTCTCTCTCTCTCTCTCTCTCTCGTCATTATCCTTATCATCATCATCGTCATCATCATCATCATCAACATCATTATCAACAATCTCATATAAAAGGTATCATCAAACGTACACACACACACACACACACACACACACGAACGATAATGATAATAATGATAAAAAGAAAAGTTATCGTTCTTGAAAAACCACTCAAGTTTGGACATTTTCATGCTCATTTTCCTCTTTCCTGGCAAACTTTTTTACGGTGCCTCATTGCTTAAATCTTTTCCCTTTGAGCTATAAATCTTTCTTATTTTTTCCCTTGCTTCATTTCCCCTCTTTCTCTTCCTCCTCTCCTTTGTTGGTGTTCTCTTTTCCTCTCTGTTTTTCTTTTCTACTCACCTTCTTGGTTTTACTGTTTTTTTTTTCCTCTCGCTCTTGTTCTCTGTTCTTTTTATCAATGTTCTACCCTATATCTATTTTTGCTATGTTTTTCCTGTTTTTCCTTTTTTGTTCTTATTATCCTATCCATTTTTTTTCTCCTCATCCTCCCTCTCTTCCTCCTATTCGTCTTCTCACTTCCATATTATTATCATAGGTGACATTTTAAAGTGATATCAATAACATATGAAGCAAAGAGAGAGAGAGAGAGAGAGAGAGAGAGAGAGAGAGAGAGCTGGGCACAGGTCGATGCTGAAGGTCAAACGTACCACCACAAACTGGCGAGGGAGAAACTACGTCACAATTGGATTCAGGGAAGGGGAGGGTCGTTATGGGAGAAAGGGGGAGGAGGGAAGGTAAAGTAGTTAGAAGGGGGGAGGGAAAGTGAGGCTGGGATGAAGATGGGGTTGAGAGAGACTGGGGATCGTTTTAGGGGGGGAAAGGGAGAGGGAGGGGAGGGAAAACACACACCACGGTCTAGGGCGCAAATGAGGTAATGGGAAATAATTTTGGGAGGGCAATGAATGAGTGAATACCACGAGCTGTTTGTTGTGTCCTCTCTCTCTCTCTCTCTCTCTCTCTCTCTCTCTCTCTCTCTCTCTCTCTCTATCCCTCTTTAAGGACGAACGTATTATGCACGCAAAATAGAAAATTCATAATGTCAGGGTCACGCACACACACACACACACACACACACACACACACACACACACACACACACACACACACACGGAGGAAAGAGACCCAAGTATGTTTTTTTCAGCACAATGTAAACTTATATTATGTACGTGACTAGAAATGGTACACATCCACAAGAATTACAGTGCAGAGGAGGAGGAGGAATGGGGAGGAATGAAGGAGAGGTAGTGAACGAGAGAAATGAGAGGGCCAGTGAAGGGTCGGTGAAAGGGAGTGGAAGGGAAAGATAAGAGTAAAACAGGTAGGGAGTGATGAGATAAGGGAGAGAGTGAGGCAACACGTAGAGGAATGAGGGAGAGAGGGAGCGGGGCACGGAGGGATGTAGGGAGAGTGGAGAGAGCGGGAGGGAACTGACTTTGGAAAATGAGAAAGTGAAACAAGGTTGATGAGAGTGACGGCGTGGAATGGAGGGAAGAGTGATGATGATGATGATGATAATGGTCATGATGAATGGTGATTAATAACATAGGTGTACATGATGGTGCAAGTAATGGTAGTGATGCTGTCAGCGGTGGTGTTATGTTTAAAAATCCTGTCATAACCAAATGATGATGATGATGATGATGATGATGATGATGATGATGGGAGTGGCGAAGAGTAAAACACAATACTAATATCCCAGTGGTGGTGATGACTGTCGGTGCGGTGTTGGTGGTGGAGACGGTGGTGGTGATGGAGGTAAAGAGGGTGGGTTGGGGGGGGAGAGGATGGACATGGAAGGGCGCGTGGCAGGCTCATTACATCACGTCACGGCTTCCCTGCCCCCCTTCCCCCTCTCAAGGTCAGGCGAGGTCACGGAGAGCCGCCCAAGGTAAACAGAAGTAAAAACAGCATGTGGCGGGGAGTTCAAGGTCACCAACTGCTTACTCTCTCTCTCTCTCTCTCTCTCTCTCTCTCTCTCTCTCTCTCTCTCTCTCTCTCTCTCTCTCTCACTGCTGCAGGACCAGTCTAATAATGCAACTCAGGCCTGAAGACATTAAGATAGAAATTTTATACCTTCTGAGAGAGAGAGAGAGAGAGAGAGAGAGAGAGAGAGAGAGAGAGAGAGCGGTGCCTTATATACACTAACCACAGCGCCACATTTCACGGCAAATTCAGTAAACT
>NC_059302.1:29819918-29844918 GCF_017591435.1 Portunus trituberculatus
CTTCTTTTATTTCGTTCTATTCTTAAACAGATCAATTATTCACCTGTTCAGTTTCTGGCATTCTCTCTCTCTCTCTCTCTCTCTCTCTCTCTCTCTCTCTCTCTCTCTCTCTCTCTCTCTCTCTCTCTCTCTCTGTGTGTGTGTGTGTGTGTGTGTGTGTGTGTGTGTGTGTGTGTGTGTGTGTGTGTGTGTGTATCGTAAGTTTTCCTTCAAGCATCTAACTTTCTTTTTTACTTTTTCCCAACATGGTGTCTGTGCCGCATCTTATGTCTTCCTTCCTTTCTCCTTTCTAACTTCATAATCAGATTCTTACACTAATTCGTAAAATCAACGTTTTTTTTTTTAGTCTTCCCTCTTTGATGCCCCAATTTGTATATATACGTCATTTTTTCTTCGCCTATTATTCCGTACACGCATTCTTTTCCCTACTCATACTCGTCTTCTTCAAGTTTTTCTTTCCCTTTTATACTTATCTTTCCTTCAAATCTCCTCCTTTCTGCTGACCACGGCTGTATCTCCTTCAGGTATAGGAAGCGGCGGTGGTAGTAGTGGTGGTGATGGTGGTGATGGTGGTGGTGGTGGTGGTGGCAATGGTGGTGGTAGTCTGCTGACTCAAGGCACATCACGGGCTTCTTTCTTTCTTTCTTTTCCTAATCTTCACCATATACAGGCAAGGGAGTGAAGGAGGGGGAGAAAATGAGAGGGAGGGAGAAACCTAAGTTGACGGGGAGCTTAAGTCACCGTGTCATGTATGGAGATTACGGCGCTGTGTCCTGTATGGAGATTATCAGATGGCAGGATGGCAAGGTATGGAGCTGGGAGACACATGGACATATCAGGCGGTGATGTAGGTGGTTGTATAGTGTTAGGTGTACAGTATTAGATGGTTAGGCGTCAAATGGTGGAATATCATGTGGGAAATCTCTGGAAACACAAGTGGAAAAGAATATTAAATGGTGTGATGTAGGCGGTGGCGTCAAGTGGAAGTATGGCGTCAGATAACGTGGTATCAGGTGGAAAAGTGTCCGTATAGTAGAGGTGGGAGCGAATATCAAGTGGCACAAAAGGTAGACAGGTGTTACCAAGCAGAGACGGGCGATAGAACAATGTGGATGTGTGACAATGAAGCGGGCGTCACGTGGTGGATACGTCAGCAGCGGTGTGTTGGTTCAGAGTGAGGCAACGCTAGAGGTAGGTTAATGAGTAAGGCAGGTAAAGGAAGGGGAGAGAGGAGAGTGGATGAATGAGGAGGGAAGAAGGGCAGGTGACGCCATGCGACTGTGTGGATGAATGTTTAGGAGACTGCACTTCACCTGTAGACTGAGGAGGAAGAGGAGAAGGAGGAGGAGGAGTAGGAGGAGGAGGAAGCATGTCAGGTACAGTGGCGTCTCATTATCATTGACTACCATCCCCCTCCTGCCTTGAAGCACGCCTCCTCTCTTGAACCTCCTCCTCCTTCTCCTCCTCCTCCTCCTCCTCCTCCTCCTCCTCCTCCTCCTCCTCCTCCTCCTGTTCGTCGTTCCTCCAAGTTTGCATTTCATCAGCATCTTTTCACCGGAGGCTGCTTGCGTAAACTCCTAAAGAGGTGAAGCGTGGCCTGGCCTTTTGTGCCGCGGTGTGCCAGTTGCGGTGACCCTCACGAAGGCACCCGAGACCTCTGCGACCTTAGAGAGCAGTTGCGGGGCTTTTTGGGGGCGTGGAGGCTGGCAGGTGGAGTAAGTAGGGGAGAGTGCAGTAATTCCACTCCATACATTACGTGATGAAACAAAGTAAGGTTAGCACATGTGGTTGGTAATGAACGAAAGTGTATGAGAGAGGTAAAAGAGAAAAATGCGAAAGGACACGTGCTCTACATCGTGTGAAAAATCCGGTGTGTTGAAATCATAGCACGTATATTCAGGCTCGTTTTTAACACCGCAGCAGGGGAGGAGTGTGGGTTGTGTGCTGTGTGATGCTGTGGAATGCTGCGATGTGTACAGCAGACACAATATAATGATAATAATAGAGCGGTGGAATTCGTCATCGCCAGTGTTGTGTGTGTGTGTGTGTGTGTGTGTGTTACGCCACGTGACACAACATAGAATAACCGGATTGTTTATCATGTGAAAGAACTCAGGACAATACCAACCGCCTCCACTCTAATGTCTCTCCTCCTTCTCCTCCTCTTCCTCCTCCTCCTTCTCCTCCTCCCCCTCCTCCTCCCACATACGGGTGAGGTGAGGGATAGTCTAGTTTTGGGCCGAGGCATGAGGAGGTGGAGGAGGGGTGAAGGTTGGAAGGAGAGACGGAGGGAGGGATGGTGGGAGGGTGGGAGGGTGGTAGGGTGGGCGGAGGGCGAGCCGAGCCATAGTGGGAGTGACATAATCTCCCTCCTTGCCCCTCCGTCCCTCCCGTCCTGCCTCCACGAGAGCCTCCCTGCCATCGATTTCCTACGCTCTTTAAATCCCAAGTTGTTG
This sequence comes from Portunus trituberculatus, assembly GCF_017591435.1. Classification (NCBI taxonomy): domain Eukaryota; kingdom Metazoa; phylum Arthropoda; class Malacostraca; order Decapoda; family Portunidae; genus Portunus; species Portunus trituberculatus. The sequence goes on from NC_059302.1 coordinate 29,822,375, forward strand.
TTGAGGTGTGATATTGTACGTGCGCAGAACTGAGGGTTGCTGCCGTGATGGTGGTGGTGGTGGTGGCGGTGTTGGCAGTGGTCAGGCAGCGATGCCCTGAGGGTCGAGGGTCATGGCACTGTGCTATATCTGACTGAATCAATAGTGGATCACGGGGAGTGGAGGGCACCCGGTGGCGGCCAGGAGTGGGGGGTTTTCCAAGCGCTGGACCACAAGCGGCCTCTCAGCATACGTACCCGCGCCTGCCGCAAGCACGCAGGAGCCCCGCCTGTGCATGGAAGCAAGACAAGTAACACAAAGCAGCTGAAACGTGGTTGCTGGTGCCGCTGCCGCTGCCAGAATCGACCTGGGTGGTGGAGCGTGCGCGGAGGGCCGTGTGGGTGGAGGTGGTGGTGGTGTGGTGGAGGCGGCCGTGTTGTGGTGCTAGTGGTGGTGGAGGAGACTCGCAGAAGCGGTGGCCGCCGGGGTGCTGCACTCTCACTCCTGCCACGGCCACCGCCGCCACCACCGCCGCCGCCGCCGCCGCCGCCGCCGCCGCCACCGCCTCCGCCGCCAGAGGGTTAGTAGTGTGGCAGTGTGGCGCTGGTGTGGAGTGCGGGTGGACGGCTGACGAAGCCGCCACCCAATCCGGAGTCGTTGCCATAAAATTGAATTAGCGTAATCAAGGACACCTGCAAGACGAGGCGCAACGACGACACAACCACACACAACGACAGGAAGAATAAGGCGGCAGGCTGACGAGTGCCCTGGCAGACAGACGGAGTGACAGTCAAGAGAAGACAGGCAGCAGACACGCGGCCAGACAGACGGGCAGGCGGCAAGGCACACCGGCCGGCTGGCAGCTAGCAGGCAGGCAGGCAGGCAGGCAGGCAAGCACAGTCATGAAGCGGAACTCTTACGGAATCAATAGCCGCTGAAGGCCCATGGCCGTCTGCAGCAGCGCCAGAACCACCACCACCAGCACCACCACCACCACCACCACACCGCCACCACCCGCGGCGCCGGACTCCCTCCACCCCCCTCCCTGTGACCCAGTGTGCATTCAGGGTGAGGAGGCGCCGGCAGGGTATGTATTGCGCTGTGCTGTGGGCCCTCGTGCCGCCCCCAGACCCGTCCCTCCTTCCCCGCCACACCCTCGTGCTAAGAAACAGTTCATCAGGCTCCGTCACACACGCTTCGTCATGATATATTGAGCGGCTCTGTGCATACCGTCACTGTCCCTCACACACTCTCTCCCTTCCCTCTCCTGCTCTGTCTCTTCTCGGTCTTTCTTTCTTTCCCCTTATCACTCCCTCCTCAAGCATTATTTTTCCCTCTCCGTCCCTCCTCCCTTAACCTGTTGACTGTCCATCCTTCCTTCACCTCTCTCTCTCTCTCTCTCTCTCTCTCTCTCTCTCTCTCTCTCTCTCTCTCTCTCTCTCTCTCTCTCTCTCTCTCTCTCTCTCTCTCTCTCTCTCTCTCTCTCTCTCTCTCTCTCTCTCTCTCTCTCTCTCTCTCTCTCTCTCACGTTACTCTTACTACAACAAATGGGATGAAATAAAGCCCGCCCACACAATTATCAATACCAACTCTCTCTCTCTCTCTCTCTCTCTCTCTCTCTCTCTCTCTCTCTCTCTCTCTCTCTCTCTCTCTCTCTCTCTCTCTCTCTCTCTCTCTCGCGTTTGCTTGCCTTTCCTCTCACGTCTGCTTGCCCTCCTGCCTCCCTGCATACCCGCCTCTCCTCGCCATCCCCTCTCCTACTCCTCATCCTCCTCTTCCTCCTTCTCCTCCTCGCCACCTCCTCCTCCTCCTCCTCCTGCTGCTCCTGCCCTTAAAGCTACACCGTCCACACACTAACACGGAAGCGCCTTCATCCTCGCCTGCGATACCGTTCATTCGCCATTGCTCGTGCATTTCACCCCATCACGTCTCCACCTCTCCCCTCACTCCATTCTCGCAGCCTCCACGTACTCCTTAATCCTCCCCCTACCGCTATAGTGCTAAGTCCCGCCCCCACCTCCCCTTCTTTCCTCTTCAACACTGTCCTTCCCCAAGCGCCGTTCTGTTACGAGTTATGATTCTCAGTGTTGTTATTTTTATATAGTTTTCGTCTTTTTTACTGTTCTTTGTTCTTGTTATCCCTTTCCCTGTTCTTTTATCTCCATTTCTTCCTATCCTTCTTCTTTTTTCCAACAACTGTCTTGTATACAACTTACATTTTCTCCCTCTTTCCTCTTTTTCCTCCTCCTCTTTCTCCTCTTCTTCTCCTCCTCCTCCTCCTCCTCCTCCTCCTCCTTCCCCTCCTCGTTCTTAAGTTCATGATTCCTTTCTATATAAAGAAGAAAGAACAAGGCAAATAACTTCACTTTCACTCTCTTACTCTCTCTCCCCGTTCCCCTCATGTCCCCTCCCTCCTCCCGCCCGCCCTCCTCGCCCTTCTCTCGTCCTTTCTTAGCCCTCACGAGGTTTACGGCCCCCTACCCTAACCCCCTACCTTCTTCCTCTCTCTCTTGCCTTCCCTTTCTTCAAACTAGACAGTCAATACGAAGGGGGATGTCGAAGAAGAGGAGGAGGAGGAGGAGGAGGAGGAGTGAAAAGGAAGACAGCAATCTACAGATACATCTAAAAGTGTTCTAGAATGAAAGAAATAAAAATGTGTTGAGAGGAGTCAATGACGAGAGAGAGAGAGAGAGAGAGAGAGAGAGAGAGAGAGAGAGAGAGAGAGAGAGAGAGAGAGAGAAAGAGAGAGTTATAAAGCGTGGAGGTAAAGCGTTCGTTCGTTTTGTGTTTGGCTTGGTGAGAGGCGACGGTGAGGAGGGTAAGAAGGGCTTAAAGGGGATGGATGCATAGGGAAGAAAGGTGCTAAGATGCCGTGTAGTGGGGAAGGACAGTGTCAAAAAATTCAAAAGGGGATAGGTATGGGAGGGAGAGGGACAAGGGAGAGGAGGGGTATAGGAAGGAGAGGAAGGAAGCTAATTGATGTTGCTATTGTTCGTGAGAGAGAGAGAGAGAGAGAGAGAGAGAGAGAGAGAGAGAGAGAGAGAGAGAGAGAGAGAGTCCAGATGATAATGGCGAGGCAGTGGTGGTTATGGTGGTGTTTTCACTAGCGACAACTGAAAAAAATAAAACAATAACATGATTTTAAATATCGAGATAATTTTATGTTTGAATTAAATGATCTCACAGTGAGTTTGCTTTACGTCACAACACTCACTCACTTGCTCAGATTAAAGTGACGCAAATCTGAAAGAATGAGGTAGAAATTTACGAAAATACTCGTTTGTGGCCTAGTAAGGTGATTGAAAGTGACAAGAAGTGTGCAGTAGATTCAGCTCTCTCTCTCTCTCTCTCTCTCTCTCTCTCTCTCTCTCTCTCTCTCTCTCTCTCTCTCTCTCTCCGATCCCCATCACCTTAGTGACGGTCAAGGAGGAGAGAGAGAGAGAGAGAGAGAGAGAGAGAGAGAGAGAGAGAGAGAGAGAGAGAGAGAGAGAGAGAGAGAGAGAGAGAGAGAGAGAGAGAGAGAGAGAGAGAGAGAAGTAGAAAGGAGGGAGAAAGAGGGGGGAGGATGATATTGGAAAATACACACAAAAGAAATTAACTCCTAAAGAAAAAAAAAAAGCGTTTCCAACAAGAACCATTACAAATCTAACTTTCAGAAACTTTCACACAAAAAAATATATAATTATGGAAAATTTTACTTTATATTTTTTCACTTATTTTTCCTTTTGACATGTGCAAATTGAATAATACAGAGAGGAAACTAGCAAGTTCACACGAGAGAGAGAGAGAGAGAGAGAGAGAGAGAGAGAGAGAGAGAGAGCAGACATTTCTCTTTGATCTTCCTCTAATCAAGATGTACATCCCATGCCCCCCTTCGCCCTCACTTTCCCCTCTCCCACACCCACTCCCCCTTTTATTTCTAACACTCTTTCCACTTCTTCTTTAACTGTTACATTTTCCCGACTCGCTTTTTATTTTTCTTACAGTGTATTTATTTTTGCTCTTTGTGCATTTTTTTCTCTCATCATTCCTCCTTCTGACACTCTTCTTTCCCTCAACGCTAGTCACACACTCCTCACTCGTGTATTCCCTTTTACTCATCTTTAATACTCTCTCTCTCTCTCTCTCTCTCTCTCTCTCTCTCTCTCTCTCTCTCTCTCTCTCTCTCTCAAACGTTCTTTTGCCATAACTAAAAAGAACAAATCAATACTCGTTCACTCACTTTCATTCGGGCACGAGAGAGAGAGAGAGAGAGAGAGAGAGAGAGAGAGAGAGAGAGAGAGATAACACTATTGTATCAGACTTAAAATCTTAAATGCGGTTACTTAACACGTCTTGCACCTTCTATCACCTTCATCTCTCTCTCTCTCTCTCTCTCTCTCTCTCTCTCTCTCTCTCTCTCTCTCACCTTCCCCTACGACGCGTACTAATCCGACGCCCGCCAGCTGCGCGCCCACTAACCCGCCCACCAGTCCCTCCCCCCCGTGTGGACCTCAACTTGGCCCCTCCTGGTTCCGCCCCGTCCCATCCTGCCTGCACTCCCTATGTCCACCCCACTCCCGCACACAGCTCGCTCTACCTACCTACCTCACTACCTTCCCGCTTCCCCCACTGACCTAGTTCCTTTCCCTTCCCTGCTATCGACTCAGCGTGATTTTGGCTGGTCCATTTACTGTCGCTCCTTCTCCTGCTACTACTGTGACTTAACTTCTCTTCCTCTTCTTCTCCTTCCTTTTGCTGGTGTTGGTGGTGGTGTTCTGTCGTGCTGTTAGTGTTGTTGGTTTTCGGTGTTGTTTCTGTTGGTATTACTGGTGGGTTCTTATCTTTCGTGTTGTGTTTTTTCTGTTGTGGTTCATGTTGGTTTCGGTGTGATGTCGCTCTTGTTTTTTTTTTCTTTTGCTGTTCATGTATTTCTACCACTATTGCTGTATTTACAACCACTACAGCTACTACTACTACTACTACTTCTGCTACTATACTACCACCATCACCACCACCACCCCTCACCACCACTATCATAATGACAAATATAGCTACTACAATAACAGCAACAACAATAACTACTACTACTACTACTGCTACTACTACTACTGCTACTACTACTACTACTACTACTACTACTACTACTACTACTGCTACAACTGCTATTACTACTACTACTACTACTACTACTACTACTACTGCTACTACTGCTTCTACTACTACTACTATTACTACTACTGCTACCACCACCACCACCACCACCACCACCACCACCAGTACTACTACAAGCAATCTTAAAGCATGTTCCAAAATATTCGTGTATTCACATCCGTTAACCTGATATTGCACTTCCCCATTCCTGTTTATTTATTCGTTGACATCTGCAATTTTCATTAACCTCTCTCTCTCTCTCTCTCTCTCTCTCTCTCTCTCTCTCTCTCTCTCTCTCTCTCTCTCTCTCTCTCTCTCTCTCTTTATTGATTCGGTTATAATCTGCTGGTTCAGGAGCGTCAACCTCTCCGCCGAGTTACGATTCAGGAGGGGAAGAGGAGGAGGAGGAGAAGGAGGAGGAGGAGGAGGAGGAGGAGGAGGAGGAGGAGGAGGAGGAGGAGGAGGAGGAGGAGAAAGAGGAGGAGGAGGAGTAGGAGGAAGAAGAAGAAGAGAAAGAGAAGGAGGAAGAGGAGAAAGAAGAAGAAGAAGAAGAAGAAGAAGAAGAAGAAGAAGAAGAAGAGAAGGAGAAAGAGGAGGAGGAGGAGGAGGAGGAGGAGCAGCAGCAGGGAGAGTGTTGAATGCACGCAAGTTCAGACACAGATAAGAGAAAACAAAGAGTCAAAAGAAAGTAGCGAGAAATGGAAAAGGGTAGAAAAAGTTTGAAGTAGGTTGTAGTGTGAAAGGAAAGGGAGAGGAGGAAGAGGGAGAGAAGGAGCAGGAGAAGGAGATGAAATTGTTAAAACTGTAGAGAAAAATGGACGATGGGGGTGGTTAAAGCAAAGATGTGGAAGAAAGTGTGACAAGGAAGAATGAGGAGGAGGAGGAGGAGGAAGAGGAGGAGGAGGAGGAGGAGGAGGAGGAAGAAGAGGAGGAGGAGGAGAAGGAGGAAAATAACTTCACCTCCACTTTTCAAAAATTTGTTAATTTCCCTTTCATAAGAAAAATTTTCACTTGAATGAACGGAATGAATATTTTCCTCTCTCCCCTCCTCGTCTCTCTCTCTCTCTCTCTCTCTCTCTCTCTCTCTCTCTCTCTCTCTCTCTCTCCCCTTCCTTTTCCCTTCAGTTTCCCTTCATTCCTTCCTCTTTTCTCGCACCGCAAACCTTTCCAAACTGACAGCAAAGGGAAGTGAGGAGGAAGGAGAAAAAAGAAGGAGGGAAGGGAAGAGTGGAGGAGGTTTACATATATTCTCTCTCTCTCTCTCTCTCTCTCTCTCTCTCTCTCTCTCTCTCTCTCTCTCTCTCTCTCTCTTGGATTACTGCCATGACCTTCACAACAACTATACATATTCTTAAGGGAAACTTCCTGGCAAGCTAAGGACAATTATTAATAAAGCGAAGACCCCCCTTCGACCATTACCTACCCTTCCTACCCTTATTCCTTCCCTCACACCTCCCCTACACTTCTTTCACATACCTCCCTATTTACCTTCCTCACCACCTCTGCGTTCTCCGTTACCTGCCCCCCACCCCCTTTTCCCCTCCGTTTCTTTCCCCCTCCCCTGTTCACCACACTTTCCTCCCCCACGTTCGGTAGGCAGCCAATTGGGGGCGGCGTCACACGAGAGCCACCCAACCAATCAGAATTCACGGTTTGCCACTCTAGCCATATATACGTACACACACACACACACACACACACACACACACACACACACACACATTCCTCCCATTATTATGCACGTACACGTTTATCTGTCCATAGAAACGTACACAAACCCTCGTCATCTGATACGTACATGTGTAAACAGTTTTATGCAACACACCGATAAGAGAGAGAGAGAGAGAGAGAGAGAGAGAGAGAGGCAGGGGAATAATGGCAAAATGTTAGGCAAGATGAATGAGTCCCCTCGTGAGTGTGTGTGTGTGTGTGTGTGTGTGTGTGTGTGAGTCGGCGTTACGAAAGCGAGGCAGCCTGATCATGATTACACAACACAAGTGACGTCACACAACACTCGTGACGTGCAGTTTGGGACTCGGCAGGAGAACATTAAGACGCAACTTGACATTTTGGCAGTACAAATAGTAGTAATAGTAGTAGTAGTAGTAGTAGTAGTAGTAGTAGTAGTAGTAGTAGTAGTAGTAGTAGTAAAATAAATTCACTACATCATCTTGTACTCTTTTATTTTCTCTCTCTTGTCTTCCCTCTCCTTTCCTCTTTCTCCTCCCCTTCTCCCCGTCCTCCTCCTTCCCCCTCCTCCTCCTCCTCATTCTCCTCCTTCTCATCCTCCTCCTCCTACTCTTCCTCATCCCACTGCGTGCCTTAGGGAGCGTACAAACCCAGAGTCAAGAAGCCCAATTAATTGTGAGCCTTACGGGCCAACGCAACATCATACCATAGTGGGAAGCAAGGTGGAAAGTCCTAAATGTTATACAGGAAAAGACTTCTTTATTTGGTAACCCTGCAATGTTGAAAGGCACTGGTAGTCCCACTCAGGAGAGAGAGAGAGAGAGAGAGAGAGAGAGAGAGAGAGAGAGAGAGAGAGAGAGAGAGAGAGAGTATTTATAATTTTAAATACAAATTTTATATAAGTATTCACCAACCATTATAAAAAAAAAATTACACCCTAGTAACGTACACACACACGCACACACACACACACACACACACACACACACACACACACACACACACACACACACACACACACACGTATTTGTTTAGGCATCTGTGTGCACACAACACAGCCTTCAGGTACACACGAAAAGTACACATGACAATTAAGTACACATTAAAACAGTTACACACACACACACACACACACACACACACACAACCTTGACGTGCACATCCCATTTAAGCGTACATGCTATTCTTTATGTACACGGGAGGGAGGGAGGTGCACACAACTCTGAGGTGTACACGGCTGGGTGCACAGGACGTATGGTCGCGCACACACTGAGGGGAGAGGAAAAGAAAGAAGGGAGAAGGGAGGGGGAGAAGCAAAGATGGATATTAAAGAGGGAAGGACGAAGCAGGAGGAAGAGGAGGAGGAGGAGAGAAGACAGAGTAAAGGAGGAACAGAATGAAGGAAAACGTACGAGACGAATAAGGGCAAATCTGAGAAAAGTATACACACAGTTAAGAACGAATAAGATAAAGAAAGAAACTTAGTGAAAAAACAAAGGGAAATAGACAATAGGAAAAAAATACAAAAATAAAAAGTGAATAAGAGGTAGTGATTCACAACGCTAGATAAAATTCCTCCTACAAAACGTTTAAGTGGAAATAAATAGGAAAAAACTGTAGGGTGGTAATCAAATGGTGCAGCATCTCTCTCTCTCTCTCTCTCTCTCTCTCTCTCTCTCTCTCTCGAAGCTTCCAGAAGAGTAGCCAACAGAAGCAGAGAGAAGAGGAGCTGGCGGAGGGAGAGTTGGGGAGGGAGACCAAGATAGCGAGGGAGAGGGAGAGAGAGGGAGAGGTGGGGGGAGACAGAGTGGGAGGAATGAAGTGATAAATATTGATGGTAGAAATGCTTGAATATACTCGTATGAAATTTCTCTCTCTCTCTCTCTCTCTCTCTCTCTCTCTCTCTCTCTCATTCAGCTGGGCCAGTGAAGTAGATAATATGTTAAGTAAATTCGTGCCGTGCCACACTACCACGCTTTGCCACACCACACTGCACCACATCGCCACACTGCACCACACCACCACCGCCATCACCATGATAATGACGCCGCCACCCACCCACTGCCTGCTCCATCCCACTCCACCCGACTCCTCCTTCACCCCACCACACTCCGCACCAACCAACCACGTGCCTGTACTAAAATACTATCACGTCATCGCGTCACTCACACATACACACACACACACACACACACACACACACACACACACACACACACATTAACGAAAGTACAGTATATATAATAACGAATACGTATAAAAGAAATAGAATCATAAAATTGCGTAAAGTGTAAAATAATACAATAAATTAAATATGCCAATAAAAAAAAAAGCAGGTCCAATGTTTTAAAACTGACCTTTCATTACAACAACAAATGCATAATGTTAAAGGTTTCTCTCTCTCTCTCTCTCTCTCTCTCTCTCTCTCTCTCTCTCTGCTACTGCAGTGGCTGTGGTTATGGCGATGTGGCGTTGTTTCGAGAATGAACCGGTGCTGAGGGTGGAAGAGGAGGAGGAGGAGGAGGAGGAGGAGGAGGAGGAGGAGGAGGAGGAGGAAGAGGAGGAGGAGGAGGAGAACTAAGCTTCGAACTCAAGGTTAAACATGCTTGCCTGCTCTCTCTCTCTCTCTCTCTCTCATGCACCACACGCGGTCTCGTTACCATTTAAAGTTTCGTATTTTACATTATTCAGCTAAACAATTGTATACACAAGTACGTGATGAAAGAAGAATGAATGAATATTAGGACAAGAGAGAGAGAGAGAGAGAGAGAGAGAGAGAGACTTGTCACTTTCAACACAATAGAGATAAAATGAAAGGCTAAACACATTCGTCTCCCAAACGTTTCTCTTCCCTCGCCCTCTCCATCCTGTCCTCATAACATTTTCATGAGAGAACTTTGAAAACAAACTACAGTCACTGCCTCTATAAATCTTGACAAATATTTAACGTTTACTTGAAAGGTCAATTGTGTTGCTCTCTACACGTCTCCAAAAATGTGAAGCCTCGGCAGTTGTTTAAAGAGTATATAAGGATACGTTTTACATAATTAAACTAAGAAATATTAGAGAGTATTATCTTGTTTCAATTGTGTTGCTCTTTAAAGGTCTCCAAATAATGTGAAGGCTAGGCAGTTGTCGAAAGAGTATATAAAGATACGTTTTATATCAATAAACTAAGAAATATTAGAGAGTATTACCTTTTTGAGCACAGTAGTTTAATAAATCTATGCTGACCAGCTACTTATAATTTTCTACCCCGCATCTTGTAATTATTTTTCGTGTTCAGATCAAAATAATCAGTGAAAGCTTGACTAGGGAAAGCTGCCAAACACTTTCTTCAGGAATATTCATTTTCATAAATTCTTCCTAAAAAGTAAAAGAAAACTAACCTTATAAAAAAAACCCCACACAAACAAGGGAAGAGATAAATGCTTCACACACACACACACACACACACACACACACACACACACACACACACCTTTTATCAACACTCCCTCTAATAACCAGGAAAAGAAAACGAAGCAGCCACATACACACACAAATACGACTTCCTTCCCTAAAACTTCATTCTCTTGATACACAACGCAGTTCTCAACCCTTACTCCTGCACCCCACTCCTCCTCCCTTCCTTTCCTCTCTCCACCCTGACGGGATGAGGGGACGGGGACTAAAGGAGGGAGCAAGGTGGAGCAAAACAAACATCACTAAGGTTAACTTTTACCGCGTGTTGAAAGCTGTGGACCAAGTTTAAGATTTTCGCCATTTCCATTGATCGGGCGTGGAGGGTCGCGAGGCACATGACCTTGAAGGTATTTTTCGTCGTGGGCGCCATTCAGAGAGGAGAGCAGAGGAGAGGATAGGTAGGGGAGAGGAGAGGGAGGAGAAAGAGAAAAGCTCAGGGTACGTACAAGAGACTGGAAGAGGTGGGAAAAGGAGAGTGCGTAGGATCAGACAAGAAAGGGAAGAGAGGTGGGGGGAAGGTGAGAGGATCAGGATGGTAAAGGTTCATATTTCGTTCTCTGGAGTAGTTTTTTACGCTAGCTAGCATGTGCGTGTGTATGTGTGTGTGTGTGTGTGTGTGTGTGTGTTGAAGGCACTATGAAGGAGAGGGAGTCTGACAGGCCTTGTTCTTTCACAGGACGTGTGACAGACAGCAGCAGCAGCAGCAGAAGCAGGAGCGGCTTCTAAAGACACAAGAAGCGCCGGCAACCCTGCGTCTCGGCTCGCGTCGCACGGCCGCCCCGGAGACACTCGCCACGCGCCGGTGACCCCTCCGTCGTCCTGCTCTCCGACTCACCCACGACTCAGCCATGCATCTCGAAATCCAGGTGGCGCTCAACTTTGTCATCTCGTACATGTACAACAAACTGCCGCGCCGGCGAGTCAACATATTCGGCGAGGAGCTGGAAAAGGCACTGAAGGAGAAGTTCGAGGGTCACTGGTACCCAGACAAGCCTATGAAGGGCTCAGCTTACCGCTGCATCAAGGCCGGCGACCCAATCGATCCCGTCCTGGAGAAGGCGGCGAGAGAGGCAGGTATGGAAATCCGGGAGATCAAAGACAACCTCCCGGAGGACCTGGCAGTCTGGGTTGACCCCGGTGAAGTGTCCTACAGGATCGGAGAGAAGGGACAGATCAAGGTCCTGTACTCCGAGGCCGCAGAGTCCGCTACTCAGGAAGAGAACCTCGATAAGGAAGTGACCAAAACCTTCAACCCCGAGGCGCAGTGCTTCAAGCCCATCGACAACCTGAGTTCGTCCCTAAGCAACGTGTCGATCAGCCCAAAGTCCACCTCACCCTACTCGGCCAGCTCGCCCACGCCGCCCTTCAAGCAGCGGGAGACATCGCCTATCAACGCCTTCCTCAACAAAAGCTCCGCCCCTCTCACCTTCACCACCGCCACCTTCGCCCAGACAAAGTTCGGCTCTACCAAACTAAAGACGAGCACCAAGCGCGCTAACCGCATGTCGCCCACCGAGTTCTCCCATTACATCAAGCAGCGTCAGATGATCCAGCAGCAGCAGCACGTGCAGCAACAACAGCAGCAGCAACAGCAGCAACAGGCGGTGGCGGTGGCGACGGCAGGGTTCGGCAGTCAGTTCCCCCCGTCCAGACCCCGTTCGCTCAGCCCCAACCCGCCACTAGAGCCCCAGGGAGTGTACTTCCCAGGAGGTGCTCCAGGGGGCGGAGCCTACAACCCTTGGGGCCGCGGCATGTTCGATCAGGGCTTTACGTCACCGTCCTTCTTCACTGACCTGCTGCCGCCGACGACCCAACAGGCTCCTGGACCCAAGTTCCCGCCCATGTACGAGCCGCTGAGTGGCAGCATGATGGGAGGCACTGCCCCCAGTGCCGCCTCGATGGGCGCAGGCGATAAAACGACAGCTCTGAACGAAGGCGTGATGAGCGTGTACCCTGCCTCCCAATACCAGCACCTGCTGGTGGCTAACTAGAGGGCGGCGGCCACAGCCACCTCCAGCAGCCGCCCCGACGTCCCCAGCTCCCGCCACCGAACAAAATCAAAAGGTGTCGCCTGAACTCGAGCGTGTCCCAGCAGGAGGACCGGCGGGCGTGTGGGCGAGTGGGCGGGGCAGCTGGCTGCTGGTCGCCACCGCCCACACCCGCACCACCAGATCTGACACCACCTGCCATTATCCTTCACCTTTTATAATTTTGTACTGCCTCAGGTATAGACGCTTTTGGTTCATAGTATAATGAGGAAGAGCCCGTGTTTCCTAGAACAATGCAGGATTGCCTAAGGCTTAGCGGACTAAGGTAAATGAAAGGTTGACTTTTCAAAGCCGAAGGTTGTGACACTGTACATAGGTTATGTTTTGCAAGAACATTACGAGGGTTCCTCTAACGTAGACGTGGCAAAGATTGTTCACACTTGTTGTAAGCATGGATACGATTACATTGTTGTACAATATGTACTCTTTATTATCATTAACAAATATGGCATATATTTTTCTTACTCGTACAACTATTAACTAACCGGTACGGTTTCTCTTAAGGTACGAAAACTAAATAATTTTGTGATAAGATGTGTGATAGACGAGTGCAGTAGCGGTCCAGTACAAATATACACCCAATCTTGTTATCCTTACAGGAGACTTCCGTGCCAGTCTTAACAAGGGACTCTAAAAAGTAAAATCTTATTTAACCCAATCAGACGTCACTACGCTACTGTAAACGAAAAATTATGAAGAAAATGCGGTCACTTTTACGAGTCTATAGATTAGGTTCCTAAGGTCTGTAGCCCACGCCCTGCCTCACCAGACCGGGGCGTGGGCGGGGGCGGCTCAGGGCAGCCCGAGGGACCTTACAGCTCCCCACGTCCCGATAAGCAAGGTGACACTTACGTGGCACCGCGTGGCACTTAGGTGACGCTGAGGCGACACTAAGGTGACAAGATGGGCTCGAGGGTGAACAGGGAACGTGTGCATGCGATGACCGGCCAGTGAGTGTGTGTGAGAGAGCGAGAGAAAGAGAGAAAGATAGGGAGAGCGAAAGTGTAAAGAAGTGGTGATGGTTTGGAGGGTCTTTGAGGATAACGTTGACTATTTTGCTGTTACATGTTTCATCTCCCATATCGACGGTAGACGAGGGTAGACCAGTAGATACATTGTAGCATACCTGCCCCGTAGGCTCCAACCGCCACTGCGGGGATTTTATATTGAATGTTATATCTGTGTTAGTTTCCAGAAGTTCTCGGTGATCGTGTGAATGACGGCTACTATTTTGGTAATCTTTCTACCAGGTGTAGTGTAACCCGTGTTCTGTCTGCAAAGATCCTTTTAAACTCACCCCGGCCGTCGTGCAGCCCTGGACCCGCGAGAGGCGAGGCCGGTGGGCGCAAGGGTCCGGGCCGCACGACGCCTCATCCAGACTAAAGCAATGCCAAACTCAGGCTGCAGCAGGTCAGGTCCGGCTGAGCTGCCCCACCACCACCACCTCCTCACCACCTCCACTCACTGGACGCTAAATTCCTGCCGCAGCGCGTCAGGGCGACATGTTCGATACCCAATTGGCTACGTGCACTGAATGAGAGGCGAGTCCCGGTACGGCAACCAGCTCAGCCTGGCTCCTGCAAGCCTGATCGCGAACAGGCTTCACCACAGCTGTTCTTCGCGATAGAGAAAGCAACTATTTCTTAAGGTTGGAGTGTGGCGCCGCGATTTCCCCGGTGCCGAGGCCAAGCGGCCGCCGGGGCGCCGCCCCCTCCGGTTACCAAGCCGCCTCTGGGCGCTCCAAAACATTATTACATAGTTTCATGGAAGGGCAAAGGCTAAAAATATTTGTCAGAGACCCGCCAAAATTTGATGGACTTGGGTCTGTTTTTTTGTCAATAGTCAGATGATATACATTGTGTAATTAAGACTGTAATTAGATTCGCTTGGAGTGTGGCTGGGTGGGCGGGGTGGGGGCTTCCCTCCTCCCGCCTTCCCCTCAACACCATCAAACAGGAAAACTGTTTTTGTAACCATACTTGCATCTCAAATTATTATTACGCAGCCCATTCCTCTTTCATATATGAATTTGTCATTATTATTGTCTTTCTAGTCACAAAGTTACTACTATTTTTCTAAACCGTGACGCCCCCTGGCTTGCCGGGATAGACAGGCTGTCTGCAAGTATAATATAATATATTCATTTTTATAATTTCTTATGTTTTTATTATTGTGAAAAAATTAATAAATGTGTAGTTTGCAAATTTACATTTTGATTTATTTAAGTTTACTCCATGTGTTTCCTTCCTGCCTGGCTTGTGCGGATGTATTTTTTGTGAACATGTTCTGTTTTGTGTATATGTGTATGTATGTATGTATGCGTGAACCCCCACCCCACGCAAATTCAGGGGGGGAATGGTGGGGGGCGGTCTTGGTGAATCGAGGGAGAGTGAGTGGGGACTGGGATGAATGGGGGGCCAGCACACCAACTCTAATTAACACCACCCCTCACCTGTCACAGTTCTCACCTGCCGCTGTGGTAGTGACGAGTTTTGATTACGCCGCACACAGGTGAGGCGGCAGGTAAAGTCCCGCCTCACCTTACATGTGAAAACCAACACAAAACAGGAAAAAAAGAATATACATGCTGACAATCTCTCTCTCTCTCTCTCTCTCTCTCTCTCTCTCTCTCTCTCTCTCTCTCTCTCTGGAAGCACGAACATGAACACAAAAGAACAAGCCCCAGCAGCAGACCTATTGGCCCCTTATCATGCTATCCATGAAGAGCTACACTATCTAGTCGATCAAGTAACGCACAAGTACAGCTGAGTGATGAAGAAAGAGGTCATGAATGTTTTCAAGCACAACATAACACAAACTTGAAGGAGGAAGGAAGGAAGCAGGGAGCATGTAAGTATCGCAGTGTTGCTTACGAAACTATACAATGCAAACACCGCACAACACCAACAGCACCACATAAGGCGGCGGGACTACTCAGGCGACACCGCGGCATTAAAGATACGAGACCAAGGAAAGGCGGAGGCGACTCGGGGGAAGAAGGACACGTGAATGCGAAAGGTAAGAAAGACACTTGAAGGAGTCAAGTGAGGGGAAGGAGAGATGGCTAAGGGAAATAAGGGGAGGAGAGGAGAATAAGGTAAGTAAGGGGGAGGAAACGAGAGGAAGGAGACGAAGCTAAGGCAATCAATGGAAGGGAACAAGGCTGTGGCATGGGGAGGAGATGAGGCTGGGGCAACCAAGGAGAGAAGACGAGAATAAAGTAAGTGAAAGACGACGAGACTGAAGTTATAGAGGGAGGAAACGAGGCTGAGGCAAGCAAGGGGAGGAAACGTGGCTGAGGAAAGCATGGGGAGGAGCCACAGTTGAGGCAAGCAAGGAGAGAAGACGTGAGTGAGTGGCGGCAAGGAGATATTTTCAGGCCTTTCTAAAGTCAGACAGCACTCCACACACACACACACACACACACACACACACACACACACACACACACACACACATACACGCACATTATTACCTAATCCCATCATAACACAAATTTGAAGAGAGACTTGCCAGCACGAACGGAGGTAAAGTTATAAACAGGGAAACCACAACACACTAATCGAAGTATCCTTGGTTACTGGCTGAACGGAATGATGAGTCTTTCCCGCCTGTGTAAACACTGGCCATGAGAAGAAAACGTTAGAGTAACATTCTTAGAACGATAGGTGGACATGTCCTCACCGCCAGTCAGGAGTGAAAGACTTTAGAAACGATGCAGCTTTGACAGGCTGGTTCCTTATCTGCTGTCGGTTACTGATCGAAGCGAGCTATCCAACTCAACCACCTACCCAGCTGTACGGGCAACATAATGGACATGCCCACCACCTTACCCGATAAAGGCAGAAGCGGGCTGGCTCTGTCCAACAGCGTGGAGCTTACTGACAGTTACTCTATCTGAGGACGCTTCTACAGAAACGACATATGCACTCACCAGCACCAGCCCCATCAAACTCTAGCCGTCAATGTGCACAGGACTAAAACAGCACATGTGAATAAGGCAGATAAGAAGAAAGAGATGTAAATGAGGCAAGTAAGGGGAAGGAGACATGAATGAGACAAATAAGGGGAAGGAGACACAAAGAGGAGGAAAACAAGAAATAGAGAAAGGAAGGCGGCATTCAAGTAACGAGGGTAACACAATAAAGTGGAGGGAGTCACAAAAGATAACGTTGATAAATGTGGTGGTGGTGGTGGTGGTGGTGGTGGTGAAAATTACAGAACATGAAATACAATAAGAGTCACAAGCAGTGGAAAAGACGAGGTATAAGGGCATAGAATAACCCCATAATTGTAATGTAGTTGTAATGTAAAACTATCAACAGAAAGTAGGAAAAAAAATATATGGCTCTGTTACTGTGTTGAGAAGAAAAAAAAAATCTTTACGTGGAAATGCTGGAATATCAAATCAAGGCAAGCTGTCTAAACATAGTAACGTAACACAGAAAACCTTGCAACATACCAGTAAAAAATAAAAGAAAGAAAAATAGCACAACATAAACCTACACTAATAGATAAAGAATGCCGGAGGAGGGGACAGTATCGTAACACACACTACCAAATAAACACATAAACAAATAGATAAATAAATAAATGAATAATAATAGTAGTACACAAGATATACAGTAGATATTAGGAAATGGGAAAAAAGGTTAAGGCAGGTGTGGAAGCTAACACAAGAATAAAAAGGAAAAAAAAAAAGAGAAAAGGAAAAAAATACACAACAAAATGAAAATATAAAAAAGAAAGTACAAAACAAAAAAAAAATGGGCGGACTATAAAGAACAACATAAAATATCAAAAGATAAAAACACACAAAAAAAAAATAGAAATGAAATAAATAAATAAACAGGTAGATCAATGAAGTCAGTACACCAACACACACAAACCCACATCAACAGAAGCACAAAAAGAAAACAAGAAAAACAACACCAAACAATAACAACATAATGAACAACAAATCAACCTGGCAACATCAACTAAAGATAAGAGAAATAAAAAAAAATAACAGGACGGTAAGAAAGATATACTAAAGACATTATATAAAGACGGAATGTAGGACTCAACAACACAAGCCAAGAGACACGTTACGCAAGAGCGGCGGGTCACTGGGGCCAATCCTTCAACGTAGCAACAAGACAAACACGGTAACCAGGCCAGATCGATACAAGGATGCTATTTATAAAGAGTAACAACGGTCAACAAGACAACGAGAAGGGCAGGTAAGGATACAAGACATACGGTTGATTAAGGGAATAGAGGTCGCAGGTTATTATTACACTGAAGGAAAGACAGGAAGGAAAACAGAAAGGCTGAAGGATGATGGGAGAAAGATTGACAGGTTGGAAAAAGGAAAGGTAGGAAAAAGAAAGAATGTAAGACAATATTTTGAGAAAAGAAAGAAAGGGAAGGAAAGAAAAAGTTAAAAAAGAAGAAGGAAAGAAGGAAGAGTGGATGGTAGGTATATTGAAGACACGTTGACAGTTCATAGAGAAGGAAGGATTAAGGGATGCATAAATTGATGACTGTGTGAAAGTTGGAGAAAAAACGAAATGAAAATAAGCTCAAACAAATAAAAATAAGCTAGCAAGTACAAAAATAGTCAAACAAATAAAAATTTAGAAGCAAACAATTAAACAAATAAGCATTAACAATGAAGTAGAGCAGCAACTTAGAAAAACATGAGCAACAAAAATAAACAATTTAGGACTGAGATAACTCGTGACAGTTTAGAGCAACTCGAGACAACCTACACACACACACACACACACACACACACACACACACACACACACACACACACACACACACACACACACACACACACACACACACACACACACGTCATCCAAGGAGGAGGCGTCACTGAAGTCTTAACCACCAGGATCAATAAACAATGTTCTCACCACTCACAAAAACAAACTTAAGCAGGATATATTACTCACTAACACGCTAAGTAATAAGCCATTAAATTACAGGGTTCTCAGATGTTTTGTGCTGGTTGTCTCCTCCTTTTTGTTGTTGCTCCTCTTCCCCCCTCTCTTCTCCAGCTCTTTTTTTCCCTCCCTCTTCCTTCATCCTCTTCTGTTCCAGCTCTTCTTTTTCTCTTACTTCTCCTCCTGCTACCTCCATTACCTTAATCCTCTTCTCTCTCTCTCTCTCTCTCTCTCTCTCTCTCTCTCTCTCTCTCTCTCTCTCTCTCTCTCTCTCTCTCTCTCTCTCTCTCTCTCTCTCTCTCTCTCTCTCTCTCTCTCTCTCTCTCTCTCTCTCTCTCTCTCCAACACAAACATTTCCAACCGCTCATCCCACCCATACACTCCCACCACCATCTTCCTCAAACACACACGATCACACGCAACCAGATATTAAATGCACTACGCACTTGTCACCTTAACCTCTACCTGCACCTGGCCTAGATATCTGCGGCCAGAGGACACACGGGAGGACACAAAGGGCACCAGAGACACGTACAGTAATGCGCTTCAGACTCAACGTTACAGAATACTCGTGGTGTGTTAGCTTAAGTGCAATAGAGTGACGTTATGATTTTTCTTTTTCCTTCTTTTCTTCTGCTGTTCCTTTTCTGGTGTGGATTGGTTATGATAGAAATGTTTGAGGTTCATGTGGGTGTGACAAGGGAATAAGAGAGAATGGGTAGGAAAGCAAAGAAAAATTATGGGAAAGGAGGAAAGGAAAGGATGCGACGGGGTTGGGAAATATAAGAATGGAAAAGGAATGAAGTGAGAGGAGATATAGAGAAAGGAAAAAGGGAAAATGGTAGAAAAGAGGAGATAAGAGGAAAACTAAGGTAGGGAAGAAAATTAGGATGGACGGATAAAAGAAGGAATAAAAAAAAATGAACTAACAAACTAACGAACGAAACTTAAAGAGATACATAGTTGACTGGAACGAAGAAATGTATGTGAAAGGAAAAAAAGAAGAAAAGAAATAAGAAACAAAGGAAAAGTAGAATGAATGTCCACTATAAGTTTAAGATTTTTGTAAAAAGCTAAATAAACCTTTTGAATTTGAATTTGAATTTGAATTTGAGAGAGAGAGAGAAGAAGGAAAATTTTGGGGAAAAATAAATATATCTTGAGTCCTTAAATATCACACACTATAACAAGGAAGAAGGAAGGAAAAACGCTGCACTTAACGACAGGAGCTCACCGCAAGCAACACAGCACATGGCAACAAACTGACTTCATGAATACAATACTCAGTTGAACAATAGAAATACGTGACAAGAAAAAACAATAAAAGGAGCAAAGAAAACCATATGAAAATGTAGTTGCTGCACTAATAAGAGAAGGAGGAGGAGGAGGAGGAGGAGGAGAGAAGGAGGAGGAGGAGGAGGAGGAGGAGGAGGAGGAGGAGGAGGAGGAGGAGGAGGAGGAGGAGCAGGAGAAGAGGAGGAGGAGGACAATTTGTGCCTCAAGCATATGAAAACTGTAAATGATGAGTAAGAGGGGAAGGAAAATTTATTAGTATTTTTGTTGTTGTTGTTGTTGTTGTTGGTGGTGGTGGTGGTGGTGGTGGTGTTTGTAAGTGCGTAGAATACTGGGCCAGAAACAAAAACACATCACACGCACAAAAGGTCAACGCAAGTCCTGGTGGGCGGCAACACTCAGAACGCAGGACGGAAGTGGCAGGTGGAAAATAAACAAACGCAGACAAGACAGCACAGTTACGCAGCTGAAACACACACACACACACACACACACACACACACACACACACACACACACAGTAGACAAAACTGACAACATAAAATAGGTAGAGGAACGCAATGTAGAAGAGATCGCACCACATGCATTTTCCCAGACGCAAAAAGACGTATTAAAAACAGAAGCGTGAAAGAGAGAGAGAGAAAAAAAAAACAGGAAAAACACAAATTATAGCAGGATTACTTACTATACTGTACTTAATTATATAGTACCACAGTCACTATTCTTTCACTTTAGACAGAGTTGTTCATTTTTCTCTCCTTTTCTTTCAGTTCTCTGCACCAATCATATATATAAATAGGAATTTGAAAACGATGGAGCGGACTGGAAATCATTAAAATCAAATAAAGTCAAATTAGAGGAGTTTTATTCACAGTCAATTTATAGTTGTAGAGATGAAACCTTTTCAAGTCGCATTAATTTATCCTATTTTATTTTATACGCCTTATTGATTTATTTATATAATGTTACGTTTTATTTGTAGTCATTTATTTATCTATTATCTATTTCCTTTTGAGCTGATGAGGCGAGGAGGGAAGAGGTCCATGTGAGGGTGAGGAGCATCACTTGGTAACACTCACACTAAGTAGGAAGAAACAGATGGCCAAGAAGAAGTGCAAGGAGGGGGAGGAATGAAGGAATAACATAATAGGCAATACAATCTCTCTCTCTCTCTCTCTCTCTCTCTCTCTCTCTCTCTCTCTCTCTCTCTCTCTCTCTCTCTCTCTCTCTCTCTCTCAACTGTAAATGCTTCAATATATATACATGTATATGAATATGAAAAGACAACTGGTTACACGTGCACATGTGTCGGATATGTCTTCATGATGATGCATTTTCTACAAGAGTAATTTGTCTATAACATATGTGATGCGTTGGTTGTTTTTCTTTCTTTTGTTTTCTACATGGAGTTTATATGTCGATGGTATTTTTTTTTTTTAACTATATACTTGTGACACTAAGCGAAAGATGTGCTCCGAACTGTTTTGTTAGGCCTGAGTGTACATAGAAACATTAAATTCCATTATATTCACACACACACACTCACACACACACGCCCGGTAGCTCAGTGGTTAGAGCACTGGCTTCACAAGCCAGAGGACCGGGGTTCGATTCCCCGGCCGGGTGGAGATATTTGGGTGTGTCTCCTTTCACGTGTAGCCCCTGTTCACCTAGCAGTGAGTAGGTACGGGATGTAAATCGAGGAGTTGTGACCTCGTTGTCCCGGTGTGTGGTGTGTGCCTGGTCTAAGGCCTATCCGAAGAACGGAAATAATGAGCTCTGAGCTCGTTCCGTAGGGTAACGTCTGGCTGTCCCGTCAGAGACTGCAGCAGATCAAACAGTGAAACACACACACACACACACACACTCTCTCGAGAAAAGAAGGCAAAATATATATATAAACCAAAAAAAAAAAAACAATATTAAAGAACTCACACCCAGGAACCACCCAACGAACACAAACATACCTCACCAACAACACTTTACGAACACGACCTCAGCACCAGCCAGTAATGTCTCCAAGAGCTACACTTATTGTATCAAGGATAGCACGTTGTATTTTCACCCCAAATGATGGTGTTTATAGCAAAAATAGATTATGTCACAGAGGAATTCAACACTGAAAAACAACGAAATTTGATTAGTTCCTGAAGTATATATGCATAGATAGATAGATAGATAGATATAGATAGAGAGATAGATAGATAGCCACTGATGAAAACAACACACACGATAATGCAATACATCCCACAAGAAATGTATCATACCAGTAACACAAGCACGGCAGCAACACACAACCAACCTACACAATGATAAAACACTACAACACCAAACCAAAACAAATACAATACACACAATAAGTAACAAAAAGGTACAGGCAACATAAATCATAACGTCGACAAACGGTACTAATAACACTCCCCAATCACAACACATAATAACGGCAATTAAAAAAACACAAAACATGATAATAACAACAACAACAACACACACACACACACACACACACACACAATGATACACCATAAAAGCAACACAGACTACGATAAAATATGGCAGCAACACACTAAACCAGGAACACACACAGAGATACTAACACAAAGACAGGAACACACATGAAAAAAAAAATTAAACTGATCTAGCAACACACACACACACACACACACACCATACCAACAATCCAAAGAGAGATAATACAATAATAATAGCAACATACTAAACCAGCAACACAAAATAACAGGAAGCAAACATCATAGCACCAACTAAACACAAGCGAAGCACAATAAAGATACAACATTAACAAGAACAAGCACATCATGAAAGCAATACAACATAACGGCTGCAGATTACAACCCTCTCTCTCTCTCTCTCTCTCTCTCTCTCTCTCTCTCTCTCTCTCTCCGGGTGGGAAAGGTTGACATCCTCTGACCTTCAGGCAAGAGAGAGGCAGCAAGAAATACAACACTACTTGCGTATCATAAGGTTCAAGATCACACTGACA
>NC_059302.1:29849918-29867418 GCF_017591435.1 Portunus trituberculatus
TCTTCTTTATCTGAATGTTCTATATCTTATTGGTTGAGAGAGAGAGAGAGAGAGAGAGAGAGAGAGAGAGAGAGAGAGAGAGAGAGAGAGAGAGAGAGAGAGAGAGAGAGAGAGAGAGAGAGAGAGAGAAAATGGGACCAATAATGTAAACTAAATAAGTATACCATTTAAAATCTAGAATATATGAAGCTTGTAGTCTTAAAAATGAATCAATAATCGAGTTCTAAAAATGAAGCAGATGAATAAAAACACAGGGCAAAAAAGAACAGAATATTGAAATAGATCTTAGTTATCTGGAATTACTTTGCCATTGATTCATTCCTCTGTACCGCCAGTGCACCGATTTACATTAGCCTTTTTTTGCCTTTTTTTCTGTCTGTGAGCATTTTAATTTTGTTCTATAGATAGCTGTTGCGAACGTTTGTCTATATGCATGTCTATCTGCGTAAAATCTCTCTCTCTCTCTCTCTCTCTCTCTCTCTCTCTCTCTCATCTCTCTCTCAATCTCTGAAACTAACTCCGTCTCTCATAGTTCTTTAGCAGATCATTACAATCTCTGAAACTAACTCCGTCTCTCATAGTTCTTTAATTCTCTCTCTCTCTCTCTCTCTCTCTCTCTCTCTCTCTCTCTCTCTCTCTCTCTCTCTCGCTGCAGTGTCACCAGATCAAATCTTACGTAATGGATTGCTTTTCTCACTCTGAAATCATATTGTAGTTTTGACTTGGAAATATTTACATTTTATCATATCTTATTGGAGTCGAAACTGTGGTGCCAAATTACTTTTTTATTGCGGCCCCGGTGACAGAATTAATTGATAACTCACTCACTCATTCATCCAGTCACTCACTCGGTCTCATAACTCACTAACTCACTCAATCAGTCTATCGAATAATCAAGCGTTCATTCAGTCAGTCTGTCAACTAATGAGTCACCTATTCGTTCCATCAATAATATTCAATCACTCAGTCAATAAATCAATCAAATTTCACGCAGTTCTTTCTTTCCCTTTGCTATATACCTGCAGATTCAAGCCTATATTTTTATACGTATTTCCTTTTACTCTTTTCTTGGTAACGACATTAACTTCATTACAAAAAGGAAAGGGCAAAAAATGTCAACATCGCATTACTCATCTTAACTTCTTTCCATTTCGCTACTTTCCCACTTCCATGCAATTCCACTCCATCCTCGAAAGAACGTCAAAAGCATCCTCAAAAATTAAAAAGTTAAAAAATATATATGGCAGTCTTTTCGCGTTTCTTTTTCCTTAACAACTTCTTCCTTCTAAATGGAAAATATTCGTCGTAGAGCAAAAAAGAGAGAGAAAAATAGTTATGGGATGAAAGGCCAAAGGATACGAGTCTTCTCTCAGTTTTTCATCTTTCCTTTCACGGTGAATCTTCCTATATTTTTCCAGTGCTCCATCTAGCTTTCTTTGTTATGAGGGAAAAAAACAGTTAAAATAAAAGGCTAATATTTGGGAATAGAAAAATAAATTCAAATAAAACGCTAATATTTGGGAATAAAACGCTAACATTTATTCATTACCCAATTATTTCCACCATTTTCTCTTTGCTCAGTTAACTATCAAGCTTTCTTCGCTATGAGGCAAGATAATAGAAGTAAGGTGTCCATCCAGCATTTGTTTATCATCCGCTATTTCCATCAACATACATTCTCACCAAGTTTAATCCTTTTCTTCGCTTTGATAAGAAAAATGAATACAAAAACAGTAGTCTTCGTCCTCCTTTCTTACCTTCTAACCTTTATTTTTCCTTTCCTACTGAGAAAAGACGGATATATAAGCGTCTACTGATTTTTTTCCCTATCTTCACTTCCTTGTTTTATCTTTCTTTTCTGAACAAACCATGAAAAAAGAACATCCAACCTTCGCCTTAATCTTCAGTTCCCTCCTTTATCTGAGCTTCTTGGTAAGTCAAGTTGCTCTCCTTATCTACGTAGAGAGGCGATACTTGAGTCGTCTGGGAAAAAAGTAAGTTCTTTTCATTATCTTCTTGTTTTACTGCTTTTTTCCTGTTTTCTAATAGCGAAGCTTCAGAACACGTGCATTTGTTGCCACGATTAACTGTTTCAACCTTTTTTTTTTTATCTTTATTCCTATGTAACTGTAACGATGAAAAGAATGATAGTGACGGTGGTGGTGGTGGTGGTGGTGGTGGTGGTGGTGGTGGTGATGATGATGATGATGGTGATGACGATGGTGATGATGATGATAGTGATGATGACGATGATGATGATGATGATGATAATGATGATGGTTATGACGATGGTGATGATGATGGCGAAGACCAAAGGTTTGAGGAAAAAGAACTTATAAATGAATAAAAAAATAAATATTTGAAAAAATGATAATAACAGTAATAATAATAATAATAATAATAATAATAATAATAATAATAATAATAATAATAATAATAATAATAATAATAATAATAATGATAATAATAATAATAATAATGATAATAATAATAATAACAATAGTAACAATAATGATATTAACAATAAAAATAATAACAATAATAATAACAATAATAATGAAATGATATTATGATAACATTATATTTCTGTTAATTATTTATTTGCAAATGTTTTACCATGATGTTTCGATTCAGCAATCATTCTTGACTGTAACGACAGAAACAAAATGTACTAAGTAAAGTATGAACTGATATATTATTGAAAATATGAAAGAGTATGGAAGGTAAGAGAATTTTGTCTGCTTATGTGACAGGCTGTTACGAAAAAACCCTCCTGAAACACGTCAAGTATACCGAGTTTATGCCACAATTATTAACAAGAGGAACAAGCACCACCAAACACACGTGTCCTATACACCAACACACCTGAAGGGCTGCACACCTGTAGTCCCATAATTACGGGCTGTAGCAGCCTTCACACAAATGTAAAGAAGCAACACGTGGATAAAGGCAATGCCAAGCGTGATACAATGGCATACCTCACAGTAATACCACACATTATATAGAGTTAGAGAGCAGTGTGGGTAATAGCACAAGACCTGGCCACGCATCGCTCTGGTCTGCAATGGACATAAATCATGCGACGGCATACACCAGGCACGAAAGCAAGACTGGCATATTAGCAATGAAAATACATATGAATAGATTATAAGACATGCAATTATCCACAGCGAATGTCTGCCTATTTTCAATACTATTTCCATTTATGTATACGTGCTTATCATTACTAATTCACTTATCTATTTGTAATTCTTTGCTTACTTATTCTATTTTTTTATTCATTCACTTACTAAGTTATTCCTATATTTATCCATCTATTACGGTTAATTCATATAGAAACCTGGCTAAGGACGGAAAGGTGGGAAGTCTGCAAGGTTCCCACTCCTATGAAAAGGTAAAAAGGAGACAAGAAAATCTAGGCTGGAAGCAAATTTCAGTTTTGTC
The DNA here is from genome assembly GCF_017591435.1 of Portunus trituberculatus. NCBI lineage: Eukaryota > Metazoa > Arthropoda > Malacostraca > Decapoda > Portunidae > Portunus > Portunus trituberculatus. Next base: position 29,853,363 of record NC_059302.1, read on the forward strand.
CCTGTTTGAAACTATTAAAGAGTTTGAAAGACCGCAGTGTTTATAAAGTTCTATATAATTAGTGTGGTTATATGCACATTCTAGAAGCCAAAGAGAGATCTATGGTGTTTCATGCTTCAGGAGGCAGCATTCAAACAGTCTTAGTTCAACACACTACGTTCTCAGCACTCACAATAAACCTCCTACAATAACAAGCCTTGATACAGAGTTAGATAATCGCCGTCGGAAGTTGAGCAAGCGCTGCACTCACTTCCACTTCCAGTTTTCCCTTGATCTTCGGACCATTGATCTCCTGATAGTGTAACAAGAAACCATGACATCTGGTGGAGCTCCAGTAGATGAAAGACTGCACAGTGAGAGGAAGCGCTAAATACCAAGGTAGAGAAAATTAAATGTTACTCAACTTCTAGCTCTGACAGTATCTTTAACAGATGTGTCCTATCTTTACTTCAAATTGCATTTCACTATGTACGTATATATGCGATCATATGTAAGTGCACACTCACCACCCTGAAAAGTACACCCAATACCTCGCAAAACCTGGATCATAATAAAATTGTCACAAAGGTTTATAGAGAAGCACAACAGTTAACATTTATTGTCTTCCTTCATGACCATTTTAGGGGGCAATGAGGCAGGAGCCGAGAGCCGCTTTGGGAAATGAGCAGAAAACCGCTTTAGGAATTAATCAACATTTTACTGCATGTTACCACCGCTACCCACTTCGTACTCTCCACCGCTCGAAATGATGCAAACGACACGTAAATGTGAGAGAGCAAAGCACAGCGTATTGGATATAAGACGAGACCATCAAAAGACGACACGTGATGTTATGTCATGTCATGGCCAAATACACCCACCCGTGCACCCACACACACACACACACACACATTAGTAGTAGTTGTAGTTGTATCGTCATTGTTGTTGTAGTTATTGTTGTTGTCGTAGCTGCTGTTACTACTGCTACTGTTGCTGTTGTTGTTCCTGATGTTGCGATAGTAGCGGTGATGCAGTTCACAACAATGGTGGTGAGCTCAGCGTTGGAGGATGTGGATGGGGCAGCGGCGGCGGCGGCGTTGGTGGTGGTGATAGAGAAGGGTGGAGGGCACAGTAGACGGGTGGGTGTTGTGTTGGTGGAAAAGTGGAGGGTTCTGATCATCCACCTCACACCAGACTCCTTCCTGGGGTCTCCTTCCTCCTTTCCTCCTTTCTTGCTGGCTTCCTTCAGCCCTTCCTTCACTCGCTTTCTCGTTCCCAGTGTGCCCGTCTGATTTGCGACACCACATGACATCACGTCTATTGTCACAACCGCCACCACCTCCGCTCTCTCTCTCTCTCTCTCTCTCTCTCTCTCTCTCTCTCTCTCTCTCTCTCTCTCTCTTTTGATGCATAAGTGCTTCTGTATAATCTTTCTTTTTTTTATGTTGTGTTCACTTTACCTCACATCATGGTGCTTAAGATGTTTTTATTTCTCCCTTTCCTTTATTGTCTCTCTTGCTTTCCTCTTCCATGTTTGTTTTTTGTTTCGGTAGTCCATTTTTTTTTTTCTAGTTCTTCCGTCTTAAGTTTTTATCGTCTGTTTTCTGAAACCACACGTATTTTTCTCTTTAGTTTCCTTTGTTCATTTTTCTCGAGTTGTTTTGTTCTCTGTTAAGTTCTCATTAGTCCTTTATTTCCTTTTCATTTCTCTGATCTTTACTCTAATTCCTTCTGTGTTTCTTTCTTCTCCGTTAAGTTTTCAAGTGTTTCATTTTTCTTTTTTATCTATCTATCCTCAGGACTTCCATTGTTCTTTACGTACTGGAGCACACTATTACAACCTCAAACTCGGTGCAACTTCTTTCTTCACTTTTCTCTAGTCTTCCTTTTCTCTCCTCCTCAAATCCTTCACTTCTTACGTTCTTAGTCTCCCAAATTTTATTACATTTACCTTTCTGTTTTTCTCTTTCTTTTTCACTCTCTCCTTTCTCTTTCTGTCCATCTCAAGCTTCACGCGTTCAAATGGTGGAGCAGATTATTACCACCTTTCAAACTCACTGCCTTCCCCTCTCCCATTTTCTTTAGGCTTATATCACCCAGCCATCAATCATCACTACCACCTATATCTTCTTTCCCATTCCGTTTTCTCCCGCCCTAAGCCTCCCGTGTGCTGTTAGGACGGTGCTGTTGTGAGGAACTTGTGTTACTTGACAGACACCCACTTACAGCAAAGTATACGTAAATATATCAATGCCAATACTGAGAATGATGGTAGTAGTAGTAGTAGTAGTAGTAGTAGTAGTAGTAGTAGTAAAAAGTTGTTGTTATTGCTGTTATGTTTATCGAATACTACTCAAAGTACTTCATGATTTCGATTTCCTTGAGAGAATTAATGATTTCTAAACAACTATACTTGAAAACCAGGATGACCACCACCGTCACCACCACCACCACCACTTCCTCCTCCTCCAAATCCCTGCTAAGCCTTCAATACTCGACGCTGCACAAACCACAAGTAAGAGAAAGAAGGAGAAGAGGGTGTTAAAGGAGGAGAGGGTGGAGGAGAGAGAGAGAGGAGGAGGAGGAGGAGGAGGAGGAGGAGGAGGAGGAGGATCTTGAAAGGCACCACCACCCTTTGAGAGAAGAAGAAGAAGAGAAGGACAATGAGACAAAGAAGAGCAAAAGTTTTGTTTCAAGGAGGGGAATCTACACCATCTTGAAGACTACTGCTCTCCTTCCTCTCCTTCCTCTCCCTCTCCTCCTCCTCCTCCTGCTCTTCCTCCTCCTCCTCCTCCTCTTCCTCCTCCTCCTCCCCTTCCTCCTCCTCCTCCTCTTCGGTATCTACTAAGTCTGTCTATGTTTGTTTTGTATTGAGAAAGAACGAAGCTGTCTGTCTCTCTCTCTCTCTCTCTCTCTCTCTCTCTCTCTCTCTCTCTCTCTCTCTCTCTCTCTCTCTCTCTCTACCCCGACCTTTGCAGCCGTCCATGTCTCTCTCCATTTCAAATTTAATCTGTTTGCCCTTGAAAAAGATTACTGGAAGAGAGAGAGAGAGAGAGAGAGAGAGAGAGAGAGAGAGAGAGAGAGAGAGAGAGAGAGAGAGAGAGAGACCATACTGCCCCTATCCCACAAAGTCGCCGCCGCCCAACTGATAATCCCACGCCATAATTTTCACCGCCTCGCCAGCCAGGGAGTCCACGGAGCAACACCCTGACTGACTGCACTGGCTTGGTGGTAGTAGTAGTAGTAGTAGTAGTAGTAGTAGTAGTAGTAGTAGTAGTAGTAGTAGTATATGTTTTTGTTGTTGTTGGTGGTGGTGGTGATGGTGGTGGTAGTGGTGGTGGTGGTGTTAGTGCTGTTGTAATGGTAGTAGTAGTAGTGATAGTAGTAGTAGTAGAGTTGCTATTTCAGGTGATGGTAGTAATAGTACTAGTAATAGTAGTAGGAAGAAGACGAGGAAAATATTAATAAGATGAAGAAAATGAAACTGAAAATGAAGATGAAGATTAAGAAGAAATTCTAGAAGCAATAAGGTCAATGACAATAAATAATACTCTCAATAGTAATAAAAATAATAACAATGATGATACAAATATTATTATTATTATTATTATTATTATTATTATTATTATTATTATTATTATTATTATTATTATTATTATTATTAAATTAGTTAATCAATATTATTGTTTATTGTATCATAATCATTATATAATTATCATTATTGTTATCATTTTGATAACGAACCATGATCTATTCTTAACCTTTCTAAAACTATTAAAGATAGTGAAAAAAATATATAAATATTTTGTCGTTTGTTATTTGCTTTCCTTTGATTTTTTCTTTACTTTGAACAAGTACGTCAATAATTCTGAAGCATGAAAGTTTAAAAGAACCATTCTTTTCGTAACCAAGAGCCGCGAAAGAAGAACACTTCACAAATACATTTCCGTCTTTACAGAAAATCAATTTGGCCTCGGGTATAAAAGCATAAAGGAAGTATAAAGGAGGGAAGCATCGGGCGGTCAGTGAGAGGTGAGTGAGAGGTGAGTGGGAGAGACGATGATGTGAGTGAGGGGCGGGGTCGGGCGAGGCACAGAGAGCCAGGGCGGACCGGGGCGGGTCAGGGCGGGGCAGGGCGGGGCAGGGCGGGCACTTGATAAGCATCCCTGAGACTGTGAGACCCGGTGGAGGGCGCGGATGGGCGTCGATGGGCGGGGGTGGGCGTGGAGTGTGTCCCGGACAAGGCATTTAGGGACGCCGCGCCCTTGGCTACCCGCCCCAGCAGCCTCTCGTGGACCTCGGGGGATGCTGGCGGGGTGACGGGCATGAAAAGCGGAGATGAAGGGGAAAGGGAGGGATGTGAGGGAGGAGGGAGTGAGTTTTTATTGAAAGAGGGAAGAGGAGAGGGACTAGAGGGCATGTTCTGGGGGGAAGAAGGAGGATAAAATTTTATGAAGGGGTACTGACGACGATGTGAGTGGAAGGTTGGGGAAGGCTCCATTAATTTTTTTTTTCTTTACAGAGTCGAGAAGTAGAGCTGCGAGAGATGATAGTCCCATATGATATACTTTTACTGAGGTTATGTTTGATATCTTAGAAAGCAGAACGATGCTTGGTAATCCACGAATCAACTAGCCACTCCTTCAACTAGTCACATGAACAAATACATCAGATCACTGGCCAAAAAAGACAGTCAACCAAGCCAGCCAGCCAGCAAGCCAGCCAATCAGTCAATCAACCAACAATAAAAGAACTCGACCAGTCACCCACATACTCAGTCAAACACTCAGCCAGCAAGTCGATAAGTCAATAAGGCAATCAAAAATAGAAATGAAATAAGAACAAGTCAGTATAAAAAAAAAAAAAAAAGGTGGAGGTAAGGTGAGGGTGAAGGTAAGGGTTATCCACGTGAGGCGTACACAGGTGAGCTAATCAAGGGAGTACAGGTAGGGGTGAAGGGACGGCAGGGTGGAGGACAGCCAGGTTGAGTAAAAGTGAGGACAGTCTGTGGAGGAGGAGGAGGAGGAGGAGGAGGAGGAGGAGGAGGAGGAGGAGGAGGAGGAGGAGGAGGAGGAGGAGGAGGAGGAGGAGGAGGAGGAGGAGGAGGAGGAGGAGGAGGAGAAAGAGGAGGAGAGGAGGATAGAAGAATACAATAGAGATAAAAGAAAGAAAGGACGATGACAAAACATGACAAAAGACAAAAACAGAGACAGCAAAAGATGAAAAAAAGGAAGCTAAAACAACAATAACAACAACAACAACAACAGCAACAACAACAACAACAACCAGATCAGAAGGGAGTGCCCATCTAATACATTTCTCCTTATCTAAATCAAAATAGACACACATGAGAGAGAGAGAGAGAGAGAGAGAGAGAGAGAGAGAGAGAGAGAGAGAGAGAGAGAGAGAGAGAGAGAGAGAGAGAGAGAGAGAGAGAGAGAGAGAAACCCGTTAAAGTGGACAAGAAATCAGCAGTGACCCGACGTGTGTGTGTGTGTGTGTGTGTGTGTGTGTGTGTGTGTGTGTGTGTGTGTAGGAGGTCTCACCGTCCCTAACCCCCACAAAGACACACACCTGCTTCCATCCACACGTGTTCCTTGACCCTCTGATGTGACTCTTTCTCTTTACTCATGTTTATTCCTTTACAATTTTATCTTACCTCCACCACCACCACTATCACCTCCTCCTCCTCTTCCTCTTCCTCCTCCTCAAACTTTTCCACTCACCCTGCACTTCCTCCTCCTTTTCACATCCCTCCAGTACATCTTTCTATAATACAATTCCTAAATCTTTTTAAAACCCACCCTTCAACTCTACTTTTTTTCATTGCCTCGTAAACAAACAGAGGTCACTTTCGCAACACGGGTCACGCCGATCACACGTACATCCGGCAAGCGGCGACGGTGGTGGTGGTAGTGGTGGCGGTGGTGGTGGTGGTGGTGACCTTAGAAGTGGGAAGTCCGGTCAGCCAGCCAGCCAGCGAGGTGGAGTGCCGCAGGGCTGGCCACTCATAATAGAGGGCGTTGGCAAGGGTCATGTGAGTAGCTGTGTGTGTGTGTGTGTGTGTGTGTGTGTGTGTGTGTGTGTAGGAGAAGTAGGGCGTGGAGGCTGCAAGTTCACGAGTAGGGCGAGGGAGGATAAGAAGAGAAAAGAAGACAAGTGGAGGAGATAGGAGGAGATAGAAAGCATAGCGCAATAGGAGAATGAGGAGGAGGAAGAAGAAGAAAAAAGAGGAAGCATACAGTGAAGGAAGAAGAAAAATTGATAGAGGTATATAGTGGAGGATGGATTGAAAAGATGAAGGTAAAGAAGGTAAAGGAAAGTGGAAGGAAGAAATGGAGGGAAGCAGGCACGGAGTATGATAAGGATGGAAGAAAGGTAGAGAAGGAGGGGTGGAGGAGGAGAAGGAACTGGTAGGCAAGTCAGAGAGATGATGGAAAGGCTGGAGGAAAAAAGCAGAGGGATATCGAGAGAGAGAGAGAGAGAGAGAGAGAGAGAGAGAGAGAGAGAGAGAGAGAGAGAGAGAGAGAAGGGGCGGTGACAGGCTAGAGTTAAGGCGGAGACCGTCACGCCTGTTTATGTTCTTACACACACACACACACACACACACACGACACTGACGCAATAACTTATGAACAATAAGTAAAGACTGCGACACAAGGACAGGAGAGAGAGAGAGAGAGAGAGAGAGAGAGAGAGAGAGAGAGAGAGAGAGAGAGAGAGAGAGAGAGAGAGAGAGAGAGCCTACGTGACAGTGAGGAGACAATAGATACACCTGTTATTACCTGATCCCTGCGGTGATATGACAAGAATAAACACGTGATACGCAATGACACAATGATGAAACTTACCACCCTGAGTTATATTACTACTACTACTACTACTACTACTTTTACTACTACTACTTCTACTATTACTACTATTACCACCATTACTACTGTTGTTACTACTACTACTATTAGACTACTACTTCTCCTACTACTTGTATTATTACTACTACTACCACCATTACTACTGTTGTTACTACTACTACTATTAGACTACTACTACTACTACTACTACTACTACTATTTCTTCTAATATTACTACTACTATCACCATTACTACTGCTGTTACTACTACCAATATACTACTACTACTACTACTACTACTACTACTACTACTACTACTTATTACTACTACTACCACCATTACTGCTACTGTTACTACTACTACTATTAGACTACTACTACTACCACTACTACAACTACTACTATTTCTTCTATTATTACTACTACTATCACCATTACTACTGCTGTTACTACTACTAATATACTACTACTACTACTACTACTACTACTACTACTACTACTACTACTACTACTACTACTACTACTACTACCGCTACCATTACTAACAGTGTTGCTACTACTCGTATTAAAAGCACTATCAATTCTATTATCACCACCACAACCAGCACAAGAATGAAAACTATTACTACTCAAAACTGATCAGGACTTGTTGAAAATGGAGATTCCGAAACTGCTCAAAATATTCTAACCTAACTTTCTCTCAAGTGATTCAGGTCGCAGCCAGGAAAGCAAAGTAAATATCATTGACATACTTCAAGAAATGCGCCCTGTAAGTTGGAAAATGGATGAGGAAATTCTCGCATCTCGCCCCACCATTAAGAACCTTATTTCACGCTTGGGTTCTGGTCAAGGGCAAGATTCAGCCGACAAGGGACCTGGAAGAGATGCACGAAATTATTTTAAAGAGACTGGCCAACGTTCCAGTATCTCCTTTATGCACTGACTGCTCGCTGAAAATTCATTCAGTGGTATTACTGAAACACATATTCAGAAACTATTATTGGTATTGCTAAGGTTTGTAATTGTTATATTAAAGAAACAGGCGAAACTTCTCATGCCTGTTTTATGCGCTGACTCCTTTCGGGAAAATGATTCAGAGCTATTATTGAAACATGTGTCCGGAAATATTACAAGTATTACTATTGTCAGTAAATTATTAAAGGCTGGTTATGCATCCGCCAAACCCTTAATGTTTATTTGATGTACAATACTTTACTCTTTTTTTTATTTGGACAACAGAAATTCAAACGATGATTGCCCACCGCTGACGGCTGTTTAAAACTAAAGGCGGTGATCAGACATCGCGCCACTTCAAGCGTTCCTCATTCATACATAAGACATGATCCTGAAATGCCTTTTCAACTGATTTTTTTGACAGATATATGTTCGTTGTTTTCCTGGAGTGGATTGAATAACACTGGCAGCTGATACACGTGAGAGGTAGAAATTGGGAATTATTTGATGATTATGACGACGACGAAGACCAAAACGAAGTCCAAATGATAAGTAATCTCACAGTACACACAAGTAGCATATGATTTAACGAGAGAGAGAGAGACAGAGAGAGAGAGAGAGAGAGAGAGAGAGAGAGAGAGAGAGAGAGAGAGAGAGAGAGAGAGAGAGAGAGAGAGAGAGAGAGAGAGAGAGAGAGAGAGAGAGAGAGAGAGAGAGAGAGAGAGAGAGAATACTGACCGCTGCCTGGAGTCACATGAGAGCAATCATTTCTTAAGAGATGGTCATGTAACATTCATTATACTTAAGGCCAAACACTGGAAGTATAGAAGATACATAATTGAAGACAAAGGATTGTCGTTTGTGTTTGTATGTGTGTGTGTGTGTGTGTGTGTGTGTGTGTGTGTGTGTGTGTGTGTGTGTGTGTGTGTGTGTGTGTGTGTGTGTGTGTGTGTGTGTGTGTGTGTGTGTGTGTGTGTGTGTGTGTTTGTCATTAAAATTTCAAAATCAGTGTATTTTACCAAATGTACACATGTTTTTTTTTTTCTTCTTTTTAATTCTTCTGTTTGTGCAGGGACTGGTACTTCAATAGGCCTCTTTCTGTAATACCTGTTTTTTATAACCTTCCACTATGTTTTCCTACATAAAAAACAAGAAAAATTATAATAATCCCTGAATATCACGGATATCATTTACCATATACACAAAATATGACGCCAGGTCTTTGATCACAAAAAATTGCAGACAACTTTATGATCTAAACTTCTTTTTTTATTCCTTTAAAATATCATTTTATATTGAACTTTTAGATATTTGTACATTTTATCAACATTGTAATCACGCTTTTGGAACAGTATCAATTTACAGTTATCGCAGGTATCAATTAATTTACCAAAGCAGAACCAGTACATCGCTTATCCCGCCTTGTGTTAATTGATGACAATGCAGGTAACTAACATTCGTGTAGCCTTTTTACATGACAAATTCGGTGCTATTCTAGTACGTATATTGGAACAGAAGTGATGCATTAACTGATGAACTACTACCACTTCTACTACTACTACTACTACTACTACTACTACTACTACTACTACTACTACTACTACTACTACTACTACTACTACTACTACTACTACTACTACTACTACTACAAGATTAAGCTGCAGTGCCAGATGGCTCTGATTACAGTTTGCACAATGTAGCAATGTAATGAACAACTTTGATAATGAAGTGTCTCGCGTTATGTAAACAAAGCCAGGCAGGAAATTACGTCTGCACAGAGGCTTAAGTTATTTTTTAAAAAAGAAATTACTATTACTACAACTTACTCTAACAAATACTGGCAACATAGTGGAGTGCCACGTGTACATAGGCCTATTGACTTCCATGTGACTGGCCTTGTGTTTCAATGTTATTTCGTTGTAATAATAATAATAATAATAATAATAATAATAATAATAATAATAATAATAAGTAGTAGTAGTAGTAGTAGTAGTAGTAGTAGTAGTAGTAGCAGCAGCAGCAGCAGCAGCAGCAGCAGCAGCAACATTAACAAAAACAGCAGCAGCAGCAGTAGCATTAGCAACATTAACAAAAACAGCAGCAGTAGCAGTAGTAGTAGTAGTAGTAGTAGCAGCAGCAGCAGCAGTAGTAGTAGTAGTAGTAGTAGTAGTAGTAGCAGTAGCAGCAGCAGCAGTAGTACCACTAACAGTAGTAGCAGTAGCAGTAACAGTAACAGTAACAGTAGCAGTAGCAGTAACAGTAACAGCAGCAGCACTACCAGCAACAAGAACAACAACAACAATAGTAGTAGTAGTAGTAGTAGTAGTAGTAGTAGTAGTAGTAGTAGTAACAACAACAACAACAACAACAACAACTACTACTACTACTACTACTACTACTACTACTACTACTAGTAGTACTACCTTAAGGCACAACGCCTCATTATAGAACCTTTACTTTATTTTCAATTGCAGTAGTTTGAGATTATTTTGAAAGGGAAAAAAGCCAGAGAAAATTTAAGTTGAGATGATAATATTTCGTCGGAGAACTGTAGGTATGACGCTTTCGTAAAACGTCAACAGTGAACTGTGAAAATGAAGTCATTCTGAACGGGAAATCTTTAATAGTGAAGGGGAAAAAATTAAGATTGACAGGAAATCCTTTCATAGTGAAGTGAGGAAATTGAGTAAGAGTCTGAGAATGGGGTTTGGTGTTAAAGAGGCTTCATATTAATAGTGTTTTGGACAGTTATGATTCAAACCTGCTAAGATAAGACAAGATACGGCATGATAACGTAAGGTAGGGCAACACAACACAAGTCAAGACAATGAAAGAATAAGGAAGTTAGTGTTGTGCTGTGTAGTGTCTGATTGGATAGGGGTAAGGTAAGGCAAGGCAAGGCAAGGCAAGGCAAGGCAAGGCAAGGTAAGGCAAGGCAAGGCAAAGCAAGGTAAGGTAAGGTAAGGTAAGGTAAGGTAAGGTAAGGTAAGGTAAGATAAGATAATGTGTCATCATAAGGTAAAGTAAAGACAATGCACTCCAAGACCTCTTCGATTCACATGACAAGTCACTCCTACTACCATAAAATTCATGGAATGTGAGAGGAATATTTCAGAATGACACGTGAATAAAGATGTCTTTTCTTTAACCATCCGTCCACTATCGCTATGCAACTGAATAAGTTTTTTCTTTTTCTTTTTCTTTTAACTTAGTAATTTTCTCGAGTTTACAAGATATACTAAGCTTTTCTTAACTTTATTGTGTAAGCAAACGAATGAGATAGGATTTTAGGATTGGTTGCTAAGTGGCATATTTTCTACACACACACACACACACAGAGAGAGAGAGAGAGAGAGAGAGAGAGAGAGAGAGAGAGAGAGAGAGAGAGAGAGAGAGAGAGAGAGAGACAGACTAGATCAAGGCCATACATCCGAAAAGCTCGGGCTTCTCACGGGACTATTTTTCAGAGGTAAGAGGTGATTGATCGTGTTTTAATCGCTATTTTTCTATTGATGACACAGAAACCTAGTAAAACTATGACCAGAATAATAGACTATTAAAAACACAACATTTTTCACAACTTACTACTACAGTTATGAATGTACTATTGATGAATATCAAAAACACTACTAACTTACACAGACTGTTACTAGAATAACAAGATTATCCTTCAGAATACTAAGAATTCCTACAAATTACACACACACACACGCACATATATATATATATATATATATATATATATATATATATATATATATATATATATATATATATATATAGATATATATATAGATATAGATATAGATAGATAGGTAGATAGATAGATAGATAGATAGATAGATAGATAGATAGATAGATAGATATATATATATATATATAGATATACCAAGAGCTTTCAACATCACAAGAATCAGGCCAGAACTATTCCAAACACCTATTAACTTCTACAAACTATCACTAATTTCACAAACAACATTATAAGTCAAGAGAAGCATCCAAGAATATACTAGAAATTTCACTACGATAAACACAAAAGTAAACACTAAAACCGCTTTGCATGATCTTTACAGCCATTCACAAAAAAGAGAGAAGTAATAGATATATATATTTTCAAAAGTCTAAACAATACAATACTGAGAAATATTGGTACAGTAATTAGAAAGCCGTGTCTCAAACACCAGCAAAATCGTTAAAACATCAACAACAATCACTAAAGCTTGTCAGAAGTACATGAGCAGGACGTCAATACTAATAAAAACACAGTGATCAAATAACAAATTGGTGACCAAACCCACCGCCCTCGCGTCCACAGATTTTTTTCCCCCTTTCTCGTGTGGTGGTGAATAAGGAGTACTCTCTTAGCCTGGGTGGGCCTCGTGTGGTGGAATATGGGAGTCTTAAGCACCACAGACTGTCAAGCCAAGGGGGGTGAAGGTTTAGACAGACACAGGATACTATCACTTCAGATAACAGAATACTCCGTCACGCAGATAAACAAGCTGGTATTTGTGTTTGTGTGCACAGCTTTCGTGTTGCCTCACCCTCATGGCCACCACGCTGCCATCATTTCCACCAACATGTGTTAATCTGTCTTAATCATTGTAATCGTCACTGCTGTCATCTTTGTCACTGTCACGATCTTAGCATCATCATTATCAGTCATCATTACGGTTTCACTATCCTTATCATTATCATCATATCATCAAACATTTATCATTATTATTATTATTATTATTATTATTATTATTATTATTATTATTATTATTACTATTATTATTATCATTATTATTATTATTATCACTACCGCTACCATTATCATTATTATCGTTTTCGTCAGCATTAGCTTCTCTTAATTTCTACCGCTATAAAATAACATCAACCACGCCTCTGTCAATATCAACATAGGTACCGTCATCATCCCTACCACCACCATCACTGTCACTGCCACCAACACCAACCCAGTGAGTCAACAGCAGGGTAACATTCACCTGCGTCGTCTGTCGTCTGTTCTCCAGCAAGACCTCATATCACGAACCTTTCTGACTTACATGACCCTTTGGCTGATATTGACGATAAGATTTCAGCTCCTCATTTGAGCAGACCAAAGCAATACTGTGGAATCAAAATATGAACATAGACAGCATGAAATATACATACTTGCTTCCACCAGTCATCGTCAGTCATTAATACGTGTAGTCATCTTTTAATCCTTTCACTGATATTTGCCACATTTTCCCGTCATTATAAGCAACTCTGAGACGTCTTTCCTTATTGTAGATCTTCCTCATAATATTTTACTAACTAGATTTTATTATTTTTTTTTTCCTCTTGTAAATTGTTGTGTAACGCAGTGAAAGTTATTCATTTAATCTAAGGTAGAGAAATGTTTAAGTCACTCGGTCTTTTCTTACGCTGTCAGTGATGCATTTCGAAACTGTACCATAAACTTGCATTACCATTATTAGATTAAACTTGAAAGTTATATCTAAAAACAAATTAAGGATATCTAAACAATTTCCATTCATAAGGCCACAATTATCCTGAGAGATGATCTTGCCCACACCTGCATCGTCGCCTGCGTGTTGACAACTGCACCGAGTCTTGTCACAGCAGGCTCCCTCACGCCATGTAGTGCTGTGGTGTGGTGTGGTACGTCGCGACCCCTCGTCACGAACATGTTCAATGGCGGACATGCTGAAGGTAAGCCTCGCTGGTGTCACAAGTCACAGGTCACTGCTTGACATTTTACAGATTAATCACCTGTAATTGTTTCAGGCACTGATCTTTGCACTATAATCGCTTACATAGTGCTGTAGCTTAGGGAAAAGTTATTCTTTTTTCTTTTTCTCTTTTTTTATCTTAGCTTTTTTTTTATCTCCAGTTTTTCCTTACAGTGGTCTTAATGTTAACGAGACAACCCCAGCACAAAAAGAGTGAATTCCCTCCTACGACTCACATGCTCCCTGTGCTCCTCGCCGCTGCCTGCAACACTTCCTCCACGCCCCTTGTGTATAGGAGCCACATGATCATCCCCTCGCCACTCCACCTCATCTAGTTCCCCGCCAGGTTCATGTAGACTATCCCACACACGTTCCCCAACAACACCCCCCCTCCCATCCCTGCCCCAATACTCCACTGTGCATCGTACCCTTCCCACCTTGCAATATCTCCCTTCCACGCCCTCTCTTGCCCTCCACGCCCTCTTCGCCTTCACCTGTGCTCCCTTCCCCCATCACCCCAGTACTCCCAACCCATCGCCTCCAACGCTC
>NC_059302.1:29872418-29874918 GCF_017591435.1 Portunus trituberculatus
CCCTAGACTCCTATTTCAATCCAGTGTTAGCCATTTATAAACTCTTTGTAAACATTTATACCTCTACCATACATGCTTCCCTCTCTTCCTTCCATCCATTACCTCCACTCTCTAAGTTCTTCCCTACCTCCTTCCTTCCTTTCACCTCTAGGTACACGTCACATCCCCATCTTCCCGTTAGAAAAACAAAAGAGAAAGAAATGAGAGGAAAGAACTAAAAAGACGAGAGGAAGAAAAGAAAACGGAAGAGGAGAGCACAATAGCAGAGAAGGAGAATATATAGAGAAATAGATAGGGAGAAGAAGAGGAGGACCTGACTGGAGGAAAGAAAAGAACATATGATAAAATGAAAGAATAAAATGGAAGATGAGGAATGAGGAGAGATATTCAGCGAGGCAGGAATAAGAAGAGGAGAAAGTAAAGATGGTAAGGGAAGTAAGAGAGGAGAGGAGAGATGACAAGCGATATAAGGAGAGATTAAGGAGAAGGAGAAATGAGGAAGAAAACGAGAGAGAGAGAGAGAGAGAGAGAGAGAGAGAGAGAGAGAGAGAGAGAGAGAGAGAGAGAGAGAGAGAAGAGGAGATAACATTGAAGAATAGAGGCAGTGAAGGAGGGAAGGAGGTAAGGAGACAGACAGGTAAAGGAAGATGGAGAGAGAAAGGGAGGGAGGGAGGGAGCGAGGAAAGGAGAAAGATGTAAAGGGAGGGAGGGAGAAGCAATGAAACGTGATGAGAAAGTTCGATTTTAGAAAGGGAGAGAAGGGAGGAAATGGAAGATGAAGAGGTTGGGAAAGGAAGGGAAGGGATGTGAGACCAATAAAATAAGGAAGATAAAGAGAAATCGAATAAAAGGAGAAAGATGAAGGTAGCCATGATAACGTATGAAAAGGAGAAAGACGAAGGAAGAATAAAAAAGGAGAGAAAATAAAAAAAAGAGCAAGAAAAAATATGTCCAAGAAAATAGAATGAAGAAACCAAGAAGGAATAAGTAAAAACACTCTACCAATAAAGCGAATGAGAGAGAGAGAGAGAGAGAGAGAGAGAGAGAGAGAGAGAGAGAGAGAGAGAGAGAGAGAGAGAGAGAGAGAGAGAGAGAGAGAGAGAGAGAGAGAGAGAGAGAGAGAGAGAGAGAGAGAGTACCGAGAAAAGAAGATTGGAGGAGCAGCAGGAGGAGGAGGAGGAGAGATCAAGATGAGAAGGAATATTGAGATCAATGTGAGAAGAATGTGTGTGTGTGTGTGTGTGTGTGTGTGTGTGTGTGTGTGTGTGTGTGTGTGTGTGTGTGTGTGTGTGTGTGTGTGTGTGTGTGTGTGTGTGTGTGTGTGTGTGTGTGTGTGTGTGTGTGTGTGTGTGTGTGTGTGTGTGTGTGTGTGTGTGTGTGTGAGAGAGAGAGAGAGAGAGAGAGAGAGAGAGAGAGAGAGAGAGAGAGAGAGAGAGAGATTAAATTGGTAAAGCATAGAACAAAAGACAAGGCAGAGTTAATGATATTACGAAACAAACAATAAAAATGGTGAATATTGAAAAAAATTGTCTTCCTTCTTCCTTCCCTTTCACCTGCCACCTCACATGACACGTATGTGCCTTCCCTCCTTCCCTGTTAATTCAATCCTTCCATCCACACCACACAAGCTTCTCATCCATCCTATCCAATCAGTATTCTCCTCCTCTTTCTCTCTTGCTCCCTTAGAGACAACACCTTATTTAACAGAGCAAAAACAAATGTAAACACACACACACACACACACACACACACACACACACACACACACACACACACACACACACACACACACACGTACGCACACGCACACACACGTAATGCATCCATATGTACTGATTACAGGTAAGGCAACACTTGTATCCTGTGGTCCGCCAAAGAAACACCTGGGCAGCTCGTGTGACTCATTCAACACCTGTGTGTGTGTGTGTGTGTGTGTGTGTGTGTGTGTGTGTGTGTGTGTGTGTGTGTGTGTGTGTGTGTGTGTGTGTGTGTGTGTGTGTGTGTGTGTGTGTGTGTGTGTGTGTGTGTGAGTGTGATTGAATTTCTCTCTCTCTCTCTCTCTCTCTCTCTCTCTCTCTCTCTCTCTCTCTCTCTCTCTCTCTCAAGTCAGATAGTGGTGGTGGTGGTGGTGGTGGTGGTCTTTGTGGTAGTGGTGGTCTCGGTGTGGGATGGAAAGAAGGAAATTAAATGTTGAAAGGAAATTAGAAAAAGAATAATCTGGCATCTGACAATTATGCGAGAAAAATCGTTCTCCATGCTGCTGCTTCTCTTTTTTTTTCCTTCCTCCTTCGCGTTCTCCTCTTCCTCCTCCTCCTCTTCCTCCTCCTCCTCCTCCTCCTCCTCCTCGTAGACGTGTTTATACTTATCTAGTTATTTTCTTTCTCAACATTATATATATTCTTCCGTCTTGTTTTCTCTCTCTGCATCCTCCTCTTGTTTCTCTTCCACCTTCTAGTATCCACTTTTAATTCACCTCTTCCTTATTGGTATCCTATTTTAT
>NC_059302.1:29879918-29889918 GCF_017591435.1 Portunus trituberculatus
ACTACTACTACTACTACTACTACTACTACTACTACTACTACTACTACTACTGTTACTTCTACTACTGCTACTTCTGCTTCTAATACTAATTCCCCACAACCATTTCTTGCTCCTTCTCTTCATTTTAAACTTCCTGCATTTCTCTCCTTCCTCCTCCTCCTCCTCCTCCTCCTCCTCCTCCTCCCCTCCTCATCCTCCTCCTCTTCCTCCTCTTCCACTCCTCCTTCAAAGTGTCAGTGTGTTGTTTTCATGTAATCTAAAATAATAATACGTTATTAACCTTGATTTCATTACCTTTTACTTCTGATGCAGTGGAAGACATCTCATTATTCCTAAGCTTTCCTCTCCCTAAGATGCATCTGTTAAGACAAGAATCGTAGCACAAGATCTATTTTTATCCTTTACTATTAAATTTACTGTTCAATTTTCTAAAGGGTAAAGTGTAATGGTATGTCTTTCAATCTTTTTTTTTTTTTTTTTTCGTCTGGAGGGTTAGGTGAGAAAGAGTCTTGTTTCGTTTTTTATAATGTTCTCTTACGTATAGATTGTGGGTGTTATTGTGTAGTGTTAACCTATTATTTAGCACACACTCTTATTAAATACCAAGGATTTTCATGGTGCATTTTCTTTTCATGTATTTCTGTCTAATTTTAGCCATCTTACTCCTCCTACTCTTTTTCTTCATCCTCCACCTACTCCTCCCCCTTCTCCTTCTCATCCCTTTCCTCCTCTTTCTCATCCTCATCTTCCTTTTCCTCTTCCTCCTCCTCTTCCTCCTCTCACACTTCATCTTTTACAGTCTCTTCCAATCTTATAATCACTTCCTCTCTCTCTCTCTCTCTCTCTCTCTCTCTCTCTCTCTCTCTCTCTCTCTCTCTCTCTCCAATGACAAGTGGTGATAAATTATGGAAGTCGCGCACGCGCATACCTTCACTCACTCTCCCACACCCACACACACACACACACACACACACACACACACACACACGCCTACAACCACCTATCCAGACCCCACACACACACACGCACGCACACACACACACACACGCCCGGTAGCTCAGTGATTAGAGCGCTGGCTTCACAAGTCAGAGGACCGGGGTTCGATTCCCCGGCCGGGTGAAGATATTTGGGTGTGTCTCCTTTCACGTGAGTAGGTACGGGATGTAAATCGAGGAGTTGTGACCTTGTTGTCCCGGTGTGTGGTGTGTGCCTGGTCTCAGGCCTATCCGAAGATCGGAAATAATGAGCTCTGAGCTCGTTCCGTAGGGTAACGTCTGGCTGTCTCGTCAGAGACTGCAGCAGATCAAACAGTGAAACACACACACACACACACACACACACACACACACACACACACACACACACACACACACACACACACACACACACACACACACACACACACACGAGGATTTAATTGATCGTCCGATAGACAGTGACTGGTTTATGAAAAGCATTCTCTCTCTCTCTCTCTCTCTCTCTCTCTCTCTCTCTCTCTCTCTCTCTCTCTCTCTCTCTCTCTCTCTCTCTCTCTCTCTCTCTCTCTCTCTCTCTCTCTCTCTCTCTCTCTCTCTCTCTCTCTCTCTCTCTCTTAGCTGTCAGTAAACTCTCGGTGCCAGCTTCTCGAAATGCCAGTCAAGTATCGCTAGGCCTACTCAGACTGTAAATAATCGAAAACTGGAGGCTAGTGAAAAATTGAACTGCTTACCAATCTATGTAATTTACTAGATAAGGACTAAATACTACTGACTGGTAGGTGGAAAAAAATAGACCAAATAACGAAATACCATACTTGATATACTGGATTGACTAACGGGATGGTACTGACTGTCTGAATAACTAACTACGAGCCGGTGACTGAGTGGATGGGTGCCCTTGTCGTTCTATTGACACTAATTTTTCTTTTCTGTTTTGTTTATACCATGTGGGCTTTTCACGGGAATTTATGGGCTAAAGGGGATATATTTTGGGGCACCTCCTCTCTGAAAACCCATCCGCAAGGAAGCCGTTGCCCCGAGTGAGGAAGCCCAACCTACACTCGGACCGTGGACAGGATTCGAACCCGTGCGCTTGGAGACCCCAAAGCGCGCATGGTTCCATTGTACCACGGCTGAAAAAAGAAAATAAATTACTCACTAAGAAAATAAAAGAGAAAAAGAATAGCTTAGTAGCTTAAAGGATCAATTGAAGAGTCAGGATGTAAACCAAACGCATTTCTATTTCCGGATTTTTTTTTTTTAATCCACTTTGATTCGTCTTCACAAGATATCGTTTTTTAAATCGTGAATGGGGAAAACACGTTTGGCCACGAAGGAAAGAGAACGAGAACGAAGATAAATATGAAGCAGTGATAGAGAAAGAGGAAAAAAGAGGACATTTTTGGAGGATAATTAGGAAAATGTGGAAGAGAAACGAAAGGAAAGGAAGAGGATAAAGAAAATAATATAGATTATAAAAAAAAAGAAGGAATGATTAAGAAAATGAAAAGGGAAGCAAATGAATTTATCGAAGAGGAAGATAAGGAGACAAAGAAGAGGAGAGAAAACTAATACATTGAACAAAAAAAGGGGAGGAATGAAAGAGAAGAGAGGGAAAAGACAAGGAAGAGGAAGATAACAAAATAAAGATAATAATTACAATAAAAAGATGAGACAGACAATGAAAAACGAAACATAAAACAAATAGAAAATTGGGAGAAGGAAGAGAAGAACAAGGCAAAGACGACGACAAAAGTAAAATAAGGAACAGGAAGAAAGACAGGGAAGACAAAAACGAGGAGGAGGAGGAGAAGGAGGAGGAGGAGGAGGAGGAGGAGGAGGAGGAGGAGGAGGAGGAGGAGAATAAATTGATAGAAGTACTGATTGGAATGACAATTTTAAGAAGATCTTCTAAAAGGGAGAAACTTTACTGATTGGCATGTGGTGTTCTGCCTTAAATAATTGAGGCACAAAGAGAGAGAGAGAGAGAGAGAGAGAGAGAGAGAGAGAGAGAGAGAGAGAGAGAGAGAGAGAGAGAGAGAGAGAGAGAGAGAAATTGATTAGGTCTACGAAAAGGGCAATAAAATTAAACACACTGGAAACATAAAAGCCAGAGAGAGAGAGAGAGAGAGAGATCCACCCACCAGCACCGACCGATAATTTCAAGCAATTTCTTTTTCCTTTGGACAATTGGAACAAAGTCTTCTTGGGCCCAGATTACCAGCCAACCATCCACCACTCCCCTCCACCAACCACCCACTCCCCTTCCCTCCCCTCACTGCCCTACTACCATCGCGCTGCTCTGATTGGCCCTCGTTTCCCCCCGGCCCGCCAATTGTCAGTCTCATATCAACCTGCTACTTTCCAGGACTGTCTACTGGAAGCAAACTTTGGTGATTAGTTGGAGTTTCTCAAGCTGGAAGTGAAGAGCGGGGAGTAATCTGAAAGGACACTGTGTATGGGTGGTGATGGTAGTGGTGGTGGTGGTGGTGGTGGTGGAACAGGAGGAGGAGTTAGAGGAAGAAAAGGAAAGGAAGAAGAATCCGAAAAATACGAAGATAAAGATTAAAAAGATGAGTAAAGGAAAGAGCAGAGAATGTAAAAAAAGGAGAGGATAAAAGGGGTAATTTTTTGTTTTTGTTTTTTTGTTTCCCTAGTTACTTAATAGTTTTTCGTCTTGATTTTACATTTCTACACTTTCCGCTAACTCTTCCTGCTCCTCCTTCTCCTCTTCCTCCTCTTCCTCCTCCTCCTTCTACCACCTTCGCTGCTACAACCATCTAAGAATCCTTTCACTATTTTTTTCTTATCTGAATTTTTTCTTCCATAACTTAAGGAATGACCATTTTAATTTTCAAATTACTAAATACCTCTTGCAAATCACATGAAAAATAGTCTAATTATGTGTCATTAGCTACAAAGCACTAACAAATAATTAAGCATCATCACCACCACCATCACCGGCATTACTATCTTCACCTTCACTGCAATATTCCTTATACTCCTGGAGACGCTTTCACTGCTCTGTCACATTACAATACAAAGTGCAGGTTATCACAAGGAGGCTCCTCTGGTTCACTATGTCTGCTGCTGTTTAGTCCTTACAGTAATTAATGAAGAGGAAGAAGACATTGCTAAAGAGAAACAATAAAAGGAGATACGTCAAGGAATTTTCGTTGTATTTTTCATTACAATACAAAGTGCAGGTTATCACAAGGAGGCTCCTCTGGTTCACTAGGTCTGCTGCTGTTTAGTCCTTCCAGTGATTAATGAAGAGGAAGAAGGCATTGCTAAAGAGAAACAATAAAAGGAGATGTACGTCAAGGAATTTTTGTTGTATTTTTCATTCTCTTCTTTCTCTCTCTTCTATTTCTTTTTCTCCCGTAAGCACAATATTTCGCGGTACAGGAGAGGTGGAAGAAAGTTTTCCTTCCCCTCTACTGAATTTTCCTTCCCATTAACTTCCTCTTCCTCCTTCTCCTCTTCCTGTTTCTCCTCCTCCTTCTCCTCCTCTTCCTCCTCTCATTACTTCTTTTCTTCTAATACATCTTTTATCTCTATCTTCTTCCTTTCTTCCTGCTCCTTCTCTTTAAATGTAGCCTCTTCTCTTCTTGTATCTCCTCTTCAAACCTTTCATCCCACTTAGGCCTCTCTCTCTCTCTCTCTCTCTCTCTCTCTCTCTCTCTCTCTCTCTCTCTCTCTCTCTCTCTCTCTCTCTCTCTCTCTCTCTCTCTCTCTCTCTCTCTCTTTCTTTTCTTTCTTTGTAGCTATTTCCTTCCTTTCTCTATCCTCCTCCTTCCCCTCGTCCTTTTCCTCCGGCTTTTCCACTCCACACACCCCTCTCTTTCCACTCCTCCCAGCCCCTCCCAAGTACCCATGCCATCAGGTCGCTGTCCCTCTCTCCCTCCATTCTCTCCTACTCCCTCTCCTACCAAAAGGATCAGACCAAGTCCCTGTGAATTAGATCTTCCGCTTCAGGTCAATCTTATTTCAATTGCAAATAAAGCAGCATCTCTCTCTCTCTCTCTCTCTCTCTCTCTCTCTCTCTCTCTCTCTCTCTCTCTCTCTCTCTCTCTCTCTCTCTCTCTCTCTCTCGTGGTGTAATGTGTTGTGCCCGCCATTCAGTTCATACAGATAGGGTTCTGTTCACTTCTCCCAGCGAACCAATGCGGTCCCTCCTCTCATACTCATCTCTCACCTCCTAATCTTGCTTCTCCTACGTTGTATTCAATTGTGCTTCCTCCTCCACCTTCTACTCTTCCTCTTCCTATTACTCTTGCTATTGTTGGCGTTGATTTTCTTATTGCTGATGTCTCTACTATCTAATTTATTTTCAGTTACTCTTTCTTTTTCTCTTCCTCCTATTGCATGAACACAGCTCTCACATTGGAAACATTACGCGGTGCTTCCACACTGTTACTACACCTTCACTGCACACTACAGAACAATATTAAACAGTAAAATATTGAAACCCTTCGCCCCGTCCCTCCTGGTCCTACACACATTTAATAGTAGCTATAAAACACACTTTTCTTCACATTGTTGGATGTTCATTTCTAATTTTTTCAACTTCATCTTGAGAGTGGAGATGAGGTGGTGAGGAGTCTTCCACTGTGCTGGCCTGTTAATGTTTTATTTATTTTTTTATTTATTTATATTTTTTTTTACTGAACACTGAACTGAGCTAGCCACAGTTTAAGAGCTGACCACTGACTGGGTGTTATTTACATTGACTTACCAATTGCAAAATTCAATTATAGTTCACATGACGTGAAAGGCAATCATAATGAGACCATTCCAGCCTATAATAAGAAAAAAATCATTTATAAAGGAAACTATACTAGGGAATGCATCATCCACACTGCCGTCAGGTACGTGTGTTCGGTGAACACTGCCACAGCCTTGATACTCACCACCCCCTTAAGGTTTCCTGCCACAACTAGTGTTTCATTGTTAAGTATCATTATGCAGTTTTTGAATGTAGACAGACTGACGGGATAGGGTGCACCAAGGTATGCGTGGCACCACTGCTCTGTCTTACTCTTAGTTACTACCTTAGAGGCTTTACCTGCCAGGTGCTCACTGACATATCTTTCTGGTCAGTTATTAAAAGTTGTTATTACTTCTGAATATTATGATAACTGTTGAATTTGTAAGATATTATGAAATATGACGGAATTCTAATAACAAGATACACAGCAAAAGCAAGAAAAATATCAGTATTGTAAACATAGGAGAACAGCCAACACTCAGTATACAAGCTTAGAGACACGCGCCGGTTCATGAAGCTTACATGGTTCAGCTTGAAGCAAACAGACAGGTGCTTATTGCACAGCAGTGTTACCAAACGACTTAGGAAATATCTAAAGGTCTGTGATCCATTGTGATCATCTTGCTATTACTAATACACAATTTCACTTCATTGTCCCTCAGATAATACTCATACGCTCGTCTAGTATACATCTCAGATTACCTGACTGCATGCGCGTATCGCCACTGATACTGGGAAGTATTTTTGGGGGGTATATAGTCATAGACATGAGCGATGATAATTACTCTTAGTCTGGAAAAGTGACGTCAATATCAGAACGTCTTTCTGAATAGCCTTACAAAGTGTGTGACTGCTTGTCATGAGGAAGCCTCGTCGACGTACAATTCCTAACATAGTGATCCCAACACGTTGGAGCTGCCATAGCACACTGTAACTTACACTAATGGAATACATAGCTGTGTGTGTGCCTTTCTCACACACAGGGTTCGTTTACTGCAGTGTCGTCAAGAGACTGGTAACAATTCGTGGTGAAGGATACGCTAGGCAGAACTTTTGCAATGGAACTGGATACAACAGCAGAGTCCAACATTGTATCTGCTCTTACTTTTCTGCTTATCACTAATTCTTCTCTGACTCTTCTTCTTCCTACTTGCACACTGACTTCCAGACTGTTATTTCTATTTAATACTGACTCGTGTTGGCTCAGTACTTCCTTTTATACAATATTTGTTACATGAAGATAATTCTGCGACATTACAGAATTTCCTTGATCATTTTTATCATATAACGTTAGAGCCACAGTTCTACAAAACACAATATAAGATTAACCCATACCGAAATAATGCTAGACTAGACTCCCCGAACCTGCCACCCGGGAACCAGCAGAACTCCCGCCGCCCGCCCCCCCCAAACGGGTGAGGCAACTCCCGTCCAGCGCCCCACCCTCCCACGAGAACTTTGCAGGTCCATCTCGGAATAACAACAGAATAATGGAATTGAAAATGAGGCGTCGACACTAACAAATGGAAGCTTAAAATACGTGCGCTAATCGACAGAGACATGAAAACACATAGTAATCTATCGAATAATATTACGCAACAAGATGGCACATCCCACCTGACTCAGCCTCGCAGTGATGTTGGTGTTGACTCACGGAGGACAGTGTTCAGCTCAATGATTCGCCAGATAGCAGTGAAGCCTCTACACTAATTCAAAAGCTTGCCGACAGAGAGCTGTGTTCCCGTTCTAATTACACCTGTCATAATGCAGATGAGAGATACTCCCTCTGATGTTTAATGGTTCAGTACAGGATTTTCTAGGTTTGTACAGCGGATCAGAAAACTAATCACCAGGTAGTAAGAGGTTATCACGCCACGACACCTGTCAGAGCTAAAATAGTCTTGAAATTAAGGTAGAAATATGACCTTACATAAAATGAAGCACAAATATTTATACAGTATATTCTGCTAGTAGTAGTAGTAGTAGTAGTAGTAGTAGTAGTAGTAGTAGTAGTAGTAGTAGTAGTAGTAGTAGTAGTAGTAGTAGTAGTAGTAGTAGTAGTAGTAGTAGGAGGAGGAGGAGGAGGAGGAGGAGGAGGAGGAGCAGCAGCAGCAGCAGCAGCAGCAATAGTCATAGCAACAGCAGTCGTAGTAGTAGCAGCAGTAGTATTACAGTTGCTGGCACTGAGATAATGTATTATCAGTACAGCACAATGCATAAAGAAAAATAAATCAATCAGAGAGAAATAAAAAAAAAAACAGAGCATTAAAGGGGACACGTGAACGAAGTACAAATAATTGTAGTTCTGTGACGTTCCAGTGATGTGCTGGTGTACGTACAAGGCTTTCTCAGGGGAGTATGGCCTGTCCTTCTCCCTCAGCTATACAGTAACCTTGAATTCTCGTCAATGAGGCGTGGAAGGTTCATTATTCCTTTTGTGAAAAGGTCTAAAACTTTCCGCAAGTAACAATGAATCACAATCCTCTGAATACTCACGTCTGTTCAGGGACTGCGAATGAATTTATGAGGCCATTGAACTTCGATGACGTAAATCATTACTCTGCTGCAGTCATGGCCAGAAAGTGCGCATTTTAGGGTTTTTTCGTTTTATTTTCTCTTCTTTTTCATGTGCTGACTATAACTACAAAAATCTTGTTCACTCCAAATAAAAGTACATTCTTCTGTTAGTGTCAAGTAACTGCACACTACAATCATCTTCATGTTTCCATCACAGACAACTAAAAGCATACTTTTCTTAAAATACTTTCTCGTGATATTTTATGAGGAACATATAGAACATGGATATTTACCACACTGTATTTCAATACATTCAGTAGCATCCCTCTCAGTAGCATTGAATCAGATTACAGACAGATGTGGGCAGAGCTAAACTGGCTCATCTGTACTTGTTAAAACCGAGACTATTGCCTGAAGGAGAGTCTTTTATAGGTTGTAGGAGATAAGAGAAAGAAAAGAGGGAAGAAAAAGAAAGACTGGAGATACATATGTGATGAAAGGGCACACATTACATCATGGTGTGCCTGAATAAAAGAAAACAAATAAAAATCTTGAAAGGAAGGAACAATCTTGTCTGCCACCGCAAAGCTATGTACCACTGAGGCATCCTACACACTTTGCCACCATTCTTCGAGTATATACCCACGCAAAGCAGGAATCACTGATCTATATTAATACAATCATGCAATCAAGTAAGGACCAAGAATACATATATAACTGTATGACGATTATAACATCGTGTATGCTTCTTACTGTTCTTCACTTTATCATTATTGTTATTAACTCTCCACATTCTTATTCTCCTTCTCCTCCTCCTCCTCCTCCTCCTCCTCCTCCTCCTCCTCCTCCTCCTCCTCCTCCTCCTCCTCCTCCTCCTCCTCCTCCTCCTCCTCCTGCTCCTCTTCCTCCTTCTCCTCCTCTTCCTCCTTCTCTTTCTCTTCATCCCTCCTCATAAAGCATACGATTGAAGATTTACTCTCCCTCAGACTTTATGTAAGTGCTTGAACGTGGTTGATGAGGGGCGTGGTTGACGTGGGCGTGCGGCGGTAGGCGAGTGTGTATATTTCATTACTCTATCAAATACATACGACACAGTATATCTCTTCGCAAACATTCATGCATGGAAATGGGTGTGGGGAAATTGCAAATGTATAACACACACACACACACACACACACACACACACACACACGCATAGCTCGTTCACCCGTTTGCTATTAACTTTATGAATCTCAAAATATCAATAACACTAATACTAATACTTCTCTTCTTCACCATGATCACATTCTCGCCTCCTCTTCGATTAAGCTTATTTCCCAAAGACTCAAATAAATATACAATCAACGAAAACACCATATTGGAGAAAGAATGTATATGCGTGTATAACTATTAGGTAATATATGTGTATGCATGTAAGAACGCATTTATGTCACTGGTCGCAAGGTCAATACATCAAAAGAACACTGATCTGCACAATTCTTTAAAGAGGAAGAGGAAGCTTAACAAAACACAACACAGCTCCTCTTTGCATTTACTTCCTTTCCTCCCAACCTCTCACCACCAACATTCCCTCCTTCACACCCTCCACTCCTCCGCATCACCTTCCGTAAACATACCTTTTTCATTTCCACCTGTCCTTTTCCACTAACCCCTTCCCAGCATTACATCCTACTCCATCTCCACATCCCTCCCTATCCATCCACATCCCATCCCCTGCCTGGCTTTCCTCCACCTG
>NC_059302.1:29902418-29909918 GCF_017591435.1 Portunus trituberculatus
AGCAAAGCCAACACACAGCTAAGAGTAATAATGGTAGAAGGTAAACGAAATGAGAAAGGCGGTTGTTCGTGATATTACAACGCCACAGAACTAAGAGTAATAAAAAATACTGCTGACATAAAAAGGAAAAAATTAATAAAATGAAAATAAGGCATAAAACAGGTAAAATTAAAGTGAACGAGTTAATCAGTGGATATAAAAGATCAAAATGGTGGTAAACTATACAAAAAAGTTAAGAAAAAAACGAGGAAGTAACAAATAGATGAAAAGTATAGGAAACTGAATAATGACAAAATAAAATACAAAAGCACTAACAAGAAACAAATATAACATGAAAATAATCAAAACTGTATATATATTCAATAGAGTTGCAACCATAACAAGAACAGAGATAATAGCAAAATATTCCAGTACATATTATGACAGCACAACCACTACGGTAAATCAGGAAACAACACACTGAGTACCTCATACTTTGATGCACTACACACCTTTATCACACACACACACACACACACACACACACACACACACACACACACACACACACACACACATACTTTGACCCAGATAGTATAACAACTCCAGCGTAGAAATACACAAATAAAAACAAAAAACAGTTAGTAAAATAAAATTAAAAAAACACGCCATAAGGGGAAAAGTAAACATTACTACACAAAACACACACACACACACACACACACACACACACACACACACACACAGTAATACAGGAAGACTTTAATACACCGCTCTTTTCCCCTCCCACCTTCCTTTTCTCCTGCCTCCCCTCTTCCCTCTCCTTCCGCTCCCTCTCCCCACGCTGGCAATTTGTTAAGCGAGGCGGCCGAGGCGTCGTTTAGGGCGACAATATACTACTAAGAGAGAGAGAGAGAGAGAGAGAGAGAGAGAGACGCAACAGGGTGCGCATGGTGAAAACACAAGATATAAAGCACAAGGGAGGACCAGGCGGAGGAAGAGGAAGAGGAGGAAGAAGAGGAGGAGGAGGAGGAGGAGGAGGAGGAGGAGGAGGAGGAGGAGGAGGAGGACGAGGAGGACGAGGAACACTGAAGATGAGATTGCGGGACGAGGAAATAGATTGATAACGCAGAAAACAAATGTGGAAAAAGTGGAACTAAGAAAGAAAGAAAGAATAAGGGGATGGAATAAGAAAAGGAAGGGTGGAGGAAGAATAAATGAAATAATGAAGGAAGGAAGGGGAGAGAGGAGGCAAGAATTTAATGGAGAGAAATGGCGAGCAGCACGAGGAGAGAAAGAAGGGAGAGAGAGGGAGGGAGAATGAGGAAAAGTTGAGTGAGGGAAGTTGAGAGCGAAAAAGTGAACACAGGGAGGGAGAGAGATGCGAAAAAGATGAGTGACGAGAGAAGCGTTGGAGAGTGAAGGGAAGGAGGAAAAGAGGAGGAGGAGGAGGAGGAGGAGGAGGAGGAGGAGAAGGAGGAGGAGGAGGAGGAGGAGGAGGAGAGAAAGAAATAGAGAAAAGAATACCTGACGTTTAAAGTGAGATGGCAATAAGCAAGAATAAAAGTAACAGAGAGAGAGAGAGAGAGAGAGAGAGAGAGAGAGAGAGAGAGAGAGAGACGCGCCAGTGGCCTAGTAGCAGCGAGGGAGTGATGTCCTGAATCACCACTACCCGTGTTTCGGTCGATCAACTTAAAGGGAACAGTATGGAGGAGAAGGAGGAAGAGGAGGAGGAGGAGGAGGAGGAGGAGGAGGAAGGAGGAGGAGGAGGAGGAGAAGGAGGAGAAGGAGGAGGAGGAGAAGAAGAAGGAGGAGGAGGAGGAGCTGGAGGAGGAGGAAGAAGAAGAAGAAGAAGAAGAAGAAGAAGAAGAAGAAGAAGAAGAAGAAGAAGAAGAAGAAGAAGAAGAAGAAGAAGAAGAAAGAGGAGGAGGAAAAGAAGAATAAGAAGAAAGAGGAGCAGGAAAAGAAGAAGAAAGATGAGAAGAAAAAGAAAAAAAAAGAAAGAAGAGGAAGAGAAGGAGGAGGAGGAGGAGAAGATGGGATTGAGGTAAGCAGTACTAGCAGCAGTAATACACGAGGAAAGCGAAGGAAAGATAAGAAAAAGTGTGTAAAATTCAAGTACTTGCTATTTCAGGAGGAGGAGGAGGAGGAGGAGGAGGAGGAGGAAAATGATGAGAAAAAGGGAAGAAAATGAAATAGAAAAAGAAAAAGAGAGAAGGGAGGAAGAAAGAAATTGAAGGAAAGAGGGCAGAAGAGAAGGAAGAAACTAACCTACGATTGAATGGAAGGTGACAACGCAGTAGATAAGTAGGCGGGAGGGTGGCAGCGTTAAATATAAACCCTCATATTGATATTGTGCGGAAATAGCTGTAATGTTATGCTAAAAAAATAATGCTATAATGATAAAAGTAATCCCAATGCCATTAACAAATCTTTCTGGCTCACTTTTACATAAATACTCTTGATAAGCACAGTCCATTAAGTTAAAAAGCTTCGGCCTCATGTTACATACCCAACTACTATTACGATTATTATTTTTTTTTTATTAGTATCATTATCATCACT
Organism: Portunus trituberculatus; assembly: GCF_017591435.1. Classification (NCBI taxonomy): domain Eukaryota; kingdom Metazoa; phylum Arthropoda; class Malacostraca; order Decapoda; family Portunidae; genus Portunus; species Portunus trituberculatus. The sequence continues at coordinate 29,904,963 of NC_059302.1, forward strand.
ACGACTTGTTATTCGTGTTTTTATCATCGTTATTGTCTAAGAGAGCGATTATGGCAGCACCACCACCATCACTACTACCACTACTACAACCATCAGTACCAAAAATACTAGCAACAATAATAACAATATAAAAAAAAATGAAAAAGACTACAATAGCAACAACAATAACCATCATACTACTTACATAAACCGGCTTAGCTTAATGAAACAAAGAGCGATATGTAACTCATGGGGTCAAGATGTCAAAGGTCATGCGAGGTCAGGAGAGGTCAGTTAAGCTACATGGAGAATACCGGAGGGTTATATAATTATGAGATCTTTGAATTAATGAAACACAGGAAACTCAATTTATGGTGACTTTCTTTTTTTTCATTTTCCCTTGTTGTTATTTTCTTGCTTTTGCCCAATACCTATTCTCTTGCTTTTGTCCAGCGTCATTCTTCCATGAAAAAAATAGATTGATAGATACACACATATACTCGTATATATAAAGGTAGATGTCTGAGAGAGAGAGAGAGAGAGAGAGAGAGAGAGAGAGAGAGAGAGAGAGAGAGAGAGAGAGAGAGAGAGAGAGAGAGAGAGAGAGAGAGTGTGTGTGTGTGTGTGTGTGTGTGTGTGTGTGTGTGTGTGTGTGTGTGTGTGTGTGTGTGTGTGTGTGTGTGCCAGATAGACAGACATACAGAAAGACAAATAGATAGATAAATAGAAAAATTGATTGGCTGACTAACTGATTGCATTAGGTAGATGAATACTATGGAACCTGCTTATTTAAACCATTTTACAATATAATCGCACGCACACACACACAAACACACACACACACATACACACACACACACACACACACACACACACACACACACACACACACACACACACACACACACACACACACACACGTTTCCTTTACGGTGCTGTGGCGCAGAAGGGGTTTTGAGTCTAAATCAGGTGTTTGGCCCTGCATGTCTCTCTCCAGGTTATGACTTGCTGCATTATCTAAAGGCCTCGTCTCTCTGTTTTAATGACCTTTACATTACATCCACTTTAAGGTTCCTTTTAGGTTTTTATTTAGCTCTTTTACTTGGATCCTCGTTTTTTAAACCTTTTAATTTCGCATTGCCTTTTTAATTTGTATATCTTTTTTTCTTTTTCTTTTTTCTTTTTTTCTTTTTAGAGTGACTACCGTTCTCTACCGGCGTTTTATGACCTTAGCTGTTGTTGCGCCTTATTTTAATCACTCACACTGTCACTCACTTCACCTAACACACACACACACACACACACACACACACACACACACACACACACAGCTCACCTCGTATACACACACACACACACACACACACACACACACACACACACACCGTGTAGTGTAGTGGTTAGCACACTCGACTCACAATCGAGTGGGCCCGGGTTCGAGTCCCGGAGCTGGTGAGGCAAATGGGCAAGCCTCTTAATGTGTAGCCCCTGTTCACCTAGCAGGTGACTCGAGGGGTTGTGGCCTCGCTTTCCCGGTGTGTGGAGTGTGTGTTGTGGTCTATGAGGTCTGAGCTCGCTCAGCAATGGGGAAGACTGGCTGGGTGACCAGCAGACGACCGTGGTGAATTACACACACACACACACACACACACACACACGCACGCACACACCACTAGTTTCTTTAAGTGTATAGTGATGCCTCCCCCAACCTATTGTAAATTTTTAATCACTACTACAATACAAATAACTCGTTTATTATTATTTTATTTTTTATCATTACTATCATTATTATTATTACCATTATTATTACTTTTGTTATTATTTACTGGCCTAGCTACATAGTCAATCGATCGATCTAAGTCTGACTGAAGTGTTTCTCCGTCTCGAGCAGTGATTGCTTTGTAAGCAATTTTCGTGTCATCGGCAAATTTTGATACTTGAACAGAACAATTCCAAGCACAGATCCCTGTGGTATGAAGCAAACTAGATAAAAAGCCTTTCACAACTCTCTGTTTCCGCTCAGAGAGCTAGTCTTTTAACCAATTATGTATAATGGAGGAGGAGGAGGAGGAGGAGGAGGAGGAGGAGGAGGAATACAAATAGCATAAATATGAAAGAAGACGAAACAGACTTTGCCTTAGCTACCTACACTGTTAGGTAACTATTCAACACTATTAGTGATGGAGACAAGAAAATGCATAAGCAGGCTCATCCTCTCTATCCATTCATCCCTACAAACAAGGATGGAAGGAAATAGGAACTGATGTTATGTGATATAAAAATGCTCACGGAACTTCAGATGATAGTTTTAGTTTATGCCTAATCTTTCTTAAATTAAATTAATTAATTTTGATATTTATTTTGTATATCAATTACTTAATCATTTATTCATTTATATGTATTACTATCTATTTATCTATTACAACTTATTACATTTTATCTATGGTGTAGGCTGTGTAAGGTGCTGTGTGGATGGTATAGGTTCAATAACGTGCTGTATGGATATCGTAAGTGGAGGTGCAGATAGGTTGGATGTCAAAGGATTCATCGGTAAATTTGCCTGCCTTTTGTCATATAGTAGAACTCGTCACAGCCATGCTCCATACCACCACTGTACTCAACGCTACAGACCCTGGCCCAGTAATATCTGCACCCCGGGACACGTGAGCGAGATAACACGATCACTGGGTCATGTTCTAGCCAGCTGAGTAGTCCACGTGGTCTAGTCTAATTTCATAACGCGCTGTTAATTCACTTTGTTCTGCTGCCAAACCTCTCAGTTATTTGCAAAACACCGAGCCATTCGCGTCTTTGTAATGCGTATAATCCGCAAGGTAAATAAGGGTTCTGGTGGGAATATAATGCCAATTTGTTGAACGTTTCGCGTGTCATAAAGTGGCAAAATTTTCGTACCAAACACCAAGAATACGGAGAATGGTACTTTTATTCTCCTTCTTTTCCTGCCTCTGTTCTTTCTGCTACTCCTCCTCCTCCACCACCACCACCACCACCATCACAACCACTATCACCATCACCACCACCACCACCTCCTCCTCCTCCTCCTCCTCCTCCTCCTCCTCCTCCTCCTCCTCTTTCTCCACCTTCTCATCATCATCATAAACATCATTATTTGTGTTGTCACCATCCTAATCCTACTATTAAACAAATGTTACTACAATTACTTTTCAGATATTGCAAAAACAATAATTACTTCTACTATTACTACTAACACAACAACCGCTGCTGATGCTACTACTATTCCTGCTACTATTACGAAGTCTTCAAAGCATTCACAACCGAATAAATGAATGAATGAAAGAATAAGTCATCTGATATATGAATAAGTGAATTAATAAATAAATAGCCAAATATTTTCTTGATTCAATTCGGTTTCCTAGGATACAACATTCCCGTTCTTCCATTACACCGAGCATAGCTTTGAATCCTCCTCCTACTATCTCTCTCTCTCTCTCTCTCTCTCTCTCTCTCTCTCTCTCTCTCTCTCTCTCTCTCTCTCTCTCTCTCCGAAATAGTAAGTGACGTGTCGTGAGTGAATGACACAGAGAGAGAGAGAGAGAGAGAGAGAGAGAGAGAGAGAGAGAGAGAGAGAGAGAGAGAGCTAAAAGCAAGCGGGCGTGTGACTCGAATGACTGATTGACTGACTGACAGACTGACTGAGTGGATAGCTGGCTTGTATGCATGGTCGGCTCTCTCTCTCTCTCTCTCTCTCTCTCTCTCTCTCTCTCTCTCTCTCTCTCTCTCTCTCTCCATAAATCGCATATACATTAGCAGTGCATTTCAAAAGCTTATGTCCTGAGGAGAGAAGGGAGAGGGAGAGGAAAGTGAGAGGGAAGGAATGGGAGAAGGAGGAATAGGAAAGGAGGGTTTGATGAGAGTGTGGGAGGAGGAAGGGCATAAGGATGGGGAAAATAAAAGGAACATGAAGATAGAAAAGGAAGAGGAATTAAAAACAACAGAAAGAAATGAAAAGAAGTTATGTGGATGAGTGAGAACGCAAGGGATGGCATAGCTAAGGAATAGGAAAAGAGGGATGAGGATGGAAGAGAGAGAGAGAGAGAGAGAGAGAGAGAGAGAGAGAGAAGAAACATGCTAATAGAAAGATGAATGGCAAGAGAGGAATGAAAAAAGGAAAGAGGAAGATGAAAAAATGGAATGAAAGAATGGATGAGAAAGAATTAAGAGGAAATGAGAGGAGGCATGATGATGAAAGGCAAGGAGAAAGATGAGGTGTGAGAATAATAGGAAAAAGAAACACGGAAACAGATTGGGAAGAGGGATGTGAAAATTGAGTAGGGAATAAAATGGAACAGGAAGAGAGGCAGGAGGATAAATAAAGGAAGAAAGATATGAATATGGAAAGAAAAGAAATAATAGAAATTATAGATGAAGGTAGAGGAAGAAGGACAAGGCCCAAAAGAATAGAGTGTGAAGGGAAAAGATTAAAGATAGAGAAGAAGGAAGATGATACGGCAAAAATGGAAAGAAAGGTAAAAACATTATAGCAAAGAGAAAAAAATTAAAAATCAAGTAATATTTTCAAAACTAAAGCATTTCGTCAATACGTAAACATACATCTACCACCCTAAGGCAACCAAAACACTCCTTCTTTCGATTCATCCATCAGCCATCCACTCATTCATGGTAAATAATGCAGCAATATCATTAATTTATCACTAGAACCATGAAAAACACCCTTAAAACTACGAGTACGAACTAAAACATTCCTTCTTTCTAATTCATCCATCAGCCATCCACTCATTCATGGCAGATAATGTAGCAATATCATTAATTTATCACTAGAATCATGAAAAACACCCTTAAAACCCCGAGTAGCAATCAAAACACTCCTTTCTATTCATCCATCTGCCATTTACTCATTCACCGTCCCAAACATCCATCCATTTTCAACCATCTTTATACGCGAACGACGTGAAAAAGAATAGCGGAATATTTATA
>NC_059302.1:29919918-29937418 GCF_017591435.1 Portunus trituberculatus
AAATGTTAAGTTATTTAGCGCCATTCAAAGCTGCAAAGTTTGTAGTAGGCAAATATTCAACGAGAAAATTTGAAGTACTAATTGAGAGAGAGAGAGAGAGAGAGAGAGAGAGAGAGAGAGAGAGAGAGAGAGAGAGAGAGAGAGAGAGAGAGAGAGAGAGAGAGAGAGATTGCGAAGGTACTCGATACACCTGATGCTGGAGGAGGAGGAGGAGGAGGAGGAGGAGGAGGAGGAGGAGGAGGAGGAAGAAGAGGAGGAGGAGGAGGAGGAGGAAGAGGATGCCAGGAAAGACAAAATGAAGAACCAAGTACACCAGAACAAGAAGAGAAGATGCGAGGGAAGTAAGGAGAAGCGCAGGAAGACGCAGGAAAGACATTTGATAAAAGATGAAATGAAAAAGATAAGACACAGTACGAATAAGGAAGAGAAGGAAGAGGAGGAGGAGGAGGAGGAGGAGGAGGAGGAGGAGGAGGAGGAAGAAATGGAGGAGGAAGTCGAGGAGATGGAGGAGGAGGAGAAGGAAAAGCAGAACTCAGAAGAAACTTAGACAGACATGGGTAGGCAGGCGTGAAAAAGCTCATTAAAACTCATTTCAAAGTATACCAGAAGACCAGCACCGCCACCTTCATTCCTGCCACAGCGAGAGAGAGAGAGAGAGAGAGAGAGAGAGAGAGAGAGAGAGAGAGAGAGTGTGTGTGTGTGTGTGTCTGTGTGGGTAGGGGACTCACAGGAAAAAAATATATAATAGCATGAAACAAGAGTACGATTGGAACTCAAATTTAGGTGAAACGAGAAGGCTGGCCAGTTGGAAAGCAGACTAACAAGGGAGGGGCAGGGAAGGGCAGGGAGGAAGAGGAGGAGGAGGAGGAGGAGGACGACGACGACGAGGACGAGGACGAGGAGGACACGCGGACAAGAAGAGTGATAGTCGTAAAGCCACGTAAGATGAAGAAGTGAAGAAAAGGAAAGTGCTGACTGAAGGGAAAGGACTGTAGAAAAGGGAAGAATAAGGAAAGTGAGATAAGAGAAAGGAACAGTAGAAAAAGGATACAGGCAACTCAATGAAGGTTAGTAGAGAAAAGATATTAGGCAGTGGAGAAGGAAAGTAAACTGGAAGGGGTGTAGAGGAACTGACAGGGTGAAAAAATAAGAGAAAAATCGATGTGAAAGGAAGTATGGAAGAATAGAAGAAGAGAATGGTTGAGAAGAATAAATAAAGTCAAACAGGCAAGACATTTCTGCATAAAGTGAGAGGGAAACAAGGAGAGAAGAAGGATACGAGAAAGAGGGAAAAGGTATACCAAGAAGAAGGAAGGAAAGAAAAATTTTCTCCGCCACGTACGTACAAGGAAAACATGTCAGTTGATTGCACAAGAGGCCGCACCTTATTATACCTTGTCAATTTGCCTCCATGAGTCCGCGAGTCACTGCGAGGATGTCAACAAGCATAGGAAGGCCAAGGTTGTGGCACAAGGATACAGCCCCCAAGTAATACAGACACAGACAGGAAAATAGTACAAAAATAATAAAAAGGACTTATGAAGAAAAACTATATATTTGCACAAGCAGGCTGATAAGGTTACGAATGAAATGATAACCAAAATAAACTGAAACATGTGGAAATGACGAGATATTGAGAGAAAAAGAAATAACCATGTAGTTTCGATTCTTAATCAAAATCACATAATACCCACGAGATCTTTCAAAACATACAAATACCAAACTATTCCCTTTATAATGAATAAGAAAACATTGAAATCCAAAAACAGCTTCAATTTGATAAAAGGCCATCTACCTAAAACAACACAAAACAAAACAAAAAAAATTCGTGTTACTTCTATCAAAAACAATATCCATGTATGTGTGTGTGTGTGTGTGTGTGTGTGTGTGTGTGTGTGTGTGTGTGTGTGTGTGTGTGTGTGTGTGTGAAAACTCCATATTCCTCTGATGGGAATATCCCATTCCTTCAAGGGAAAAAATTATCTTCACTTTTTTCACACACACACACACACACACACACACACACACACACACACACACACACTAATAACAATGAAAGCAATAATAATAATAATAATAATAATAATAATAATAATAATAATAATAATGATAACAATAATAGTAACAACAACAACAATAATAATAATAATAATAATAATAATAATAATAATAATAATAATAATAATAGTACATATTAATGATAATGATAATAATAACGATAACGATAATAATGATAATGATGATAATAGTGATTATTATTATTATTATTATTATTATTATTATCATTATCATTATTATTACTATTATTATTGATATTATCATTGTTATTATTTTCAATGTTATTGTTGTTTTTGTTATAATCATTAATATTGTTACCAGTAATGATATAATCCGCTATTCATATTCCTAATGATTCTAGAAATGTGAAACAAAATATTTTCTTTCCTTTCACTCTAAACAATAAATCCATTCCTTCCTTCCGCTCCCAAACACAAAATATCAGTTTTCTGCCTCACTGATCATAACGTTATTCATTTCTTCACTCATCTAATGAAGTCTTTTCTCCCTTATTCAATTTGCATTACGGTTAAGTAACATGTTTTATTCAGATAGGTATGTGATGCAAGGCAGGCAGTCACTCAGTCATGTCTGGTAAAGACATTCTCTCTCTCTCTCTCTCTCTCTCTCTCTCTCTCTCTCTCTCTCTCTCTCTCTCTCTCTCTCTCTCTGTATCTAAGACATCCAAATAGATCGAAAACATTTAACTACACTCACGCACGCGCTGGCTCTCACACTCATTCACATTCACGTACAAACATGCACATCTAGATATAATCCATTTCAGCAACACACGCACGCACGCATGCACACACGCATTCATACACACACACACACACACACACACACACACACACGTACAATCTCACACACCGAGCTACTGTCCCTTAATGTCAGGTCGAAGTAATTTTTTTAGCATTATTGTTCGAAAGTTAACAATAGTAAAGGTGGAAACCATAAATTTTATCGGTATAAGTATAATATAATAAAACAATAGAAAAAAAAAAAGGATTCGGAGTACTACTACTAATGCGCGTGTACTATGAGACCTGTAGTGATCTCACACCATTCCATAATATCTTGTCCATCATGAAGAGAAGTAAAGAAAAATAGAGAGGAGAGAAAAAAAGAGAAGGATGAACGGGGAATAACGGTTCCAGAATAACAAGTAAATCTCTACACCTCCACATCAGAAATCCATGACCAGAGAACAGGGAAGCTAATTAGCAGTCGATACCAAGGAAGCAGAGGGAAACAATAAACATATTGACCCATGAGGCCAGAATAACAGGAAGAAAACCATAAACCATCCTGGAAGGTATCCTAAAGCAAATGGGGAGTTAACAGTAAGCATAAGACAAACAGAGAAAGTGAAAATTGGTCAAGAAGGCGAAGTCAGGGTTAAAAAAGGAAAAGTTACAATTAAAAGGAAAACATATCTGCCAACACCCACTTAAGCACCGCCCTCAAAACTGTCCCACACTTTGACATGCATTTTGTAACAAAATACAACGTTATTGTTAGGTTCCTATCAATGAACGAGAAATGCTAGTGTTTGATATGGAGAATGATGAAAAAGATCATTTTCTTAGTGAATCAGTCTCAAAATAGCTGTACTATATATATAGGCTAGCAGAGAAAATAATTCGATATCAGTTAGCAGACAGCCGTAATCAGTAACAGACACAAAACTGAGGTCTGACCAGAGAGAGTCGAGACGAACGAAATCACAAAAATAAGTAATGCAGTTTAGATATATTAAAAGAAGAATAGGAAATTTGTGTAATGTTTTGTGTTTGCTTTACTACTTGATTATTCAGAGGAGAAGGAGTTGATAAAACGTAAAGCTTTTGATTCCATTATAACTATTAAAACTATGAATGGATGTGGAACACCCCTGCCATCCGAAGAGTACTCCATACATGGCGGGTAAGGCCCTTGTAGAGAATTAGCAGTTGGGGGATGAGAAAAACTGGCGGAGACGCTTCAGAACGCCTAACTTCATACAAGATGTTGAAGCAAGAGAGGAGATGCGAAGTATTCAGTTTAGATTATAAGTAAAGGACAGATATTCAGTGTAGAAGAGGGTGACAGTTGAAGAAAATATAGTTGTCTGGAAAGTTGTGTCAACTAATAGCAGCGGTTGTTGTTGGTGATGGTTGCGTTGTAAATTAGTAATACTAGTAGTAGAAGTATTTATAGTAATAGTAGCGGTGGCGTAGTGGATAAGATGGTGAGCTTAGGATCGCGCTGACGGCCGCGCGCAGGATCGAATCTCACCAGAAACAGCCTTAAAACACTTTTCCATTTGTTGAGTGGTTTAAAGTTACCTACATATCACCATGATACCCAGGTTCTAGGTGGTTACACTCAAGATGAACTTGGGCGGTGATATGGGCCCTAATATGGGTACCACTATAAATAAAATTGCCTGCGCCACTAATGGGCGGAAGCTGAACAGCGCTTCCCATACACTCATGAAGTGTGCCTACAGGCGCTATAGGCCTTACCGTAAAAAAAAAAAAAAAAAAAAAAATAAATAAAGTAGTAGTAGTAGAAGTAATGGTGATGGTGGTTACGTTTTTGTAGTGAATTTAAACCAAGACAAATAAATTATGATAATAATAATGATGATAATAATAATTATTATTATTACTATTATTATTATTATTATTATTACTATCAGTATTATAACATAATAAAAGATAGATAAATAGAGAGATAACCATAATAAAATTGGACATGAAACTGAATACCTTATCAAACGTTGCATAAAAGGTTATATTTAATTACAACAATCTGACACCATTAAATAGTGTAGAGCTTATCATCATGTAGCGCGGAAATTAAGTAATGAACAAACTCACGCTGTAGTACAAACAAGAGAGAGAGAGAGAGAGAGAGAGAGAGAGAGAGAGAGAGAGACAGAGAGAGAGTTACACTAAATGATATCTATGACACTAAAGCACAAATCAAATATTCACGACGTAAGCAATACTACGCCACAGCCAAGATAGTTCACACCACTGATGAGGAAAAAATACAATGGAAATAAAGTGAGAAATGTCTGCAATGATAATTATCTCACCTATCATATCCCTCATGGATAAACATAAAGCATAAGTAATGAGCATATATATAATTATCCTCCTCGCGCCTCTCCTCAGCTTCTTAGAACCTTCCACCTGTCTCCTTCACACGCCCCTCCCTCTCTACTGTCCTCCCGTCATCCAAGGACACTGCCTCACTCACAGCCTGCTGACCTCACACTCTTGGCGCTCATACTTACTTATCATTCTTTTAAACAAATGCTTTCTGCTACCTTTTGTTGATACAAGGAATTGCTGCAGGAGTGAATGCATACTGAGGAAAATAATGGGCAGTACTGGCGGCATCGGCAACAATTAAAGGGCGTGCAATGATGGTAATACTGATTAGTAACAGCAACACTCACTATGCCGTGCCAGCTATCTGTTGCATCTCATTCAGCGTGCAGTAGCCTACTCCTGCCTGGCCTTCACGTCCTGCAAGCAAAGAATACTCATGCAGAACGGTGTCCACATACGAGGCTGTCCCACGTCATTTCATAAGTTCAATCACACCCGCGGCGCAGTCAAATGAAGCTTCTAGAATACATCCTCCTCTTCCTCCTCTTCCTCCATGCTCTTAATGCGTCGATAACTCTATTTCTTCTTCCTTGTATACTGCCATCTTTACAGAACGCCTTTGCACAAACATTGCCGTAGGTCGTTTTATGAAGCCTATTTGTTAATCAAAACTTGTTACAAGAATAGGTGCAGATTGTTACAGAGAAATGAGTAATGATGAAATAATCATCTACTGCGCATAGTCCCCCTCTTTTCATCCCCCACGCGACTCCCCTCCTCCCATCACCCCTCACCTATCCCCCACAGCGACACCCTCCCTCCCAAACCTGAGCCACTCCACCGCTGCCTCCTTTAAAGCCGGGTACGCGCAAGCTTATGGCGATCTAATCATTCCTTTGAAAAAAAAAATTCATACTTATTATATATCGATACGCGGAACAGCTGGGTATACGAATGCCCCCTTAGAAAGAAAACGGGAGAGAATAGCGGTGTGGGGTACAAACGGGACAAGAATTACAAGTATATGGGAAGAATAAAAGCATGACATAGTCAAAGCATCAAGTTAACCCCATCCTGCCATCCACAGCTTAAAATATTTCAACTTAACTTTGAATTGAACGCTACAATTTTTTTTTTTTTTATTTCTTCATGAACACCACAACACTGCACACTGTATACACTACATTATTTTTCTTTTATGGGTGAAAATGAAAGATAAACAATGAACAAGTGTGTAATATATACCTTCCGCGCATCCGCTCACCCCCAAACCAGAGGCCACCCCACGACGGACGCCGCCTCCCTCTCAGCCGTTCAAATTCAAGCTCATGACTATCTAATAATTCTTTAAGATAATTGCTTCCTGCTACCTTGAACTGATACATAAAATTGGTCCAGGTGGGAACGTGTCCCGAGGAAGATAATGGGCGGTAATGGCTACATGTGGGACAAAGGGCATACAATTATGGTAATATTAGTATGAGTAACACTCACCTTGCAACCCCCGCTCTCCGTCACTCACCACTCAGCTTGCAACAGCCTGCCCCGTGTGTTTTTTTGCGTCTTACAAGTACACAACACTTACAAAATTGCGTCTATACACGTAGATGTCCCGAGTCTGAACTTCACGAGAAACCCGCACCACATGAATGATGGTTGGTCACTGATATGTAAGGCTAGTATAATGCCCCCTTCTCCTCCTCCTCCTCCTCCTCCAGCTTCTCCTCCCCTGCGTTGATCAACAGTATTTTTATTTAATTTCCTAGTATCATAACGTCTTTTCAAAACTCCCATCACACAGACATTGCTAAAAGGTTGTTTTATGAAAGCTACCTGTTAATGGAAACTTGTACAAGTATAAAGGATATTGCAGTATAACGAATAATTATGTAATTGTCATGTACCGCGCATGCTCCATACCTCCCCATCCCCACATATCCCTTACCTGACACCCTCCTCCCCTTCACGCTCCACCAGTACTCCAAAACCATGGCCACCCCACCAGGGACTCCGCCTCCCTGATAGGTAGCTACTTCAAATAAAACCCTACGATGAAACGACAAAACAATAGTCTTCTAGTAGAATATATTGAGAACTGGAATAGTTTGAGATGAAAACATTTCATGGAGAAGATATTTAGTGATAAACTGGCATGAAGAACAAAGCGGCAAGAATTATAGGTGGTACAAGAGAGAGCATAAGATAATTACCAACGTAGTACAAGGTTATTCTGAAGTGATGAGGTTACGGCAAAAAGTTACATTATAGGATGGTCTTTGTTATCATTTGGCTTTCGTTTAAATTCCATTATTAGGTTCTAACATTAGATAAGATTAAGTTTAGTTACAAGTGACTAGTAAGTGCCTCGTTTTGTCTTCAAACTTATAGCGTTGGAGCGCAGCGGGAATGTATGAGCAGCTCGTAACATCATATCTTTTCAGCGTTACAATTCTGAAAGGTCCTCGTGACGAAATACCATTACGGTAATGTGAGGGTAACCTATACATGGAGTGTTTTCAACAGTCCAGTTACCGCCGCCACGCACCCGTTGTAAAAAAAAAAACACACACACACACACGCACACACAGTTTGTCACAGTATGATTACACTCTATTCATTATGGCTAGAGACAATCCCATCCTACTGGGTGGAACACGTCAGGGAATCAACACTCTTGCCTGTTACTGACTCGTGTTTACTAGAAAACACTTGGAGGAAGGATATTTATTAGCTTCCTCCAAGGGAAAGTGTGCATTTTATATTACTTCATTGTTTTTATTCCAAAACAAATATTTTGAATATATAAAAAAAACATCCTTCACTAAATGTCTTATTACTTCAATACAAAAAGTCAGCAGCACTTCATGAGAAGACAGTCGAGAAAAATAATACAAGTTATCTCGAGTTGGGGACACCTGAAATGCAAACATCCAAACCCTTGCCTGAGACATGGGAAAGAGAGCTTCCTGGCATGTGTTAATGCCCAGTGGGACCATAAACCCTAGCCAGCCAGGGCTATGGCTCCACCCAGGACAACAGGGTAGGTCACTGATGACAGGTCAAGGACGCCTTGCATTACTGTCATGGTGTTCTGTAACTGCAAATACTCAAATGTTCAGTCTTCAATTGTATCTCATATTGTAATTAACATTTGCAATATGAGAGAGAGAGAGAGAGAGAGAGAGAATGTGATAGTGGATGATGTTCTGGAAACCTCTCTCTCTCTCTCTCTCTCTCTCTCTCTCTCTCTCTCTCTCTCTCTCTCTCTTAAACCATACTAATAAACAGATATAAGTTTTTAACCACACACACACACACACACACACACACACACACACACACACACACACACACACACACACACACACACACCACTACCACCACCACCGCCACAACCACCACTATCCCCCACCACCACCACCATCAGGCACACCTTAACATTTAAAGCATGAGATTTAGGAATTAATACGAAAAAAGAAGTGGTGATGAATTAAATAGGCAGATTCACCACGAATATTACGAAAGTAAATGAGAACCCGGCTCAGCGCACAGCCCCAAATGGGTACGTACTATATCCATGTTACGCAATGTTATCATAATTGTGTTGACCTTAAAAATTATAATAAGTTATTTCAGTGTAGGGAGTCGGTTAGTTAATCATTGCAGAAAGCTTCATCGTACCTCCCCAATCTGTGTGTGTGTGTGTGTGTGTGTGTGTGTGTGTGTGTGTGTGTGTGTGTGTGAAAGTGAAAGTTGACAGGTATGTTGCTGTGTTGCTGCTCATTTTGTTTTTGTTGTTTGTGGCGATGTTATGTAATGTACCAGGGAGTTGAAGCACTACGGCCATGTCACAAGGAGTACATGGCAGTAAAGCAAAATTATTAATTCAAAGCACATCAATCAAAATGTTCTGAAACACGCCTACAGTAATGTGTCGAGCTTAAAGTAAATCTACCAAATAATTTAAGTCATACACTTGTCAATCGAGTACTGTGCTAACGGAATTGAAAGCAAATAGATATTTACTTGTAGAAGTAGTAGTAGTAGTAGTAGTAGTAGTAGTAGTAGTAGTAGTAGTAGTAGTAGTAGTAGTAGTAGTAGTAGTAGTAGTGGTGGTGGTGGTGGTGGTGTGGTGGTAGTAGTAGTAGTAGTAGTAGTAGTAGTAGTAGTAGTAGTAGTAGTAGTAGTAGTAGTAGTAGTAGTAGTAGTAGTAGTAGTAGTAGTAGTAGTAGTAGTAGTAGTGGTAGTGGTAGTAGTAGTAGTAGTAGTAGTAGTAGTGGTAGTAGTAGTAGTAGTAGTAGTAGTAGTAGTGTAGTAGTAGTAGTAGTAGTAGTAGTAGTAGTAGTAGTATGTAGTAGTAGTAGTACTAGTAGTAGCAATAGTAATAGTGTGTCATGTTAGATTAAGGATCTATGAAAAATCAAGCAAAAATGAATATGTCAGCAGAAATATATACAATGTAACATGAGAATAAACATTGTAATGAAAAGTAGATTTTTTTATTTTCAATCATAGCAATATACATAATAGTGTTGAAAATGTAGTGCTTATCATCTAGCGCGGAAATTAAGTAACGTACAAAATGACGTTGTAACACAAACAGGATTAATTTCAAGAGAAAAAGGAAGTTACAAAATTATATCAAACATTAATTCATTTTTACTTTATAGACAGCATCATTACAGTGTCGTATTTATCTCAGTGATAATGTAAAAGAATAAGACGAATATGTTAATATTAACTAATGTTGTCAATTATGTAAAAAAAAAATGTATACTGAAACACATCACAGTAAGTTTAGTTTTATTTTCGGGCTACTTACTAACACAGAAAGCTTTAAAAATTGAGGGACAGCCTTGGGTGTGACAAGCTTGGCAGAGAAACGAGTGGAAACAACGCAGCTACAGAGTACAAACACTTTCAAAGAAGAATACAAGATGAATAATATAGCTATGAATATTCCCACTTTTTGTAAATATGTTGTATTTTGGTCAATGGAATTTAAAATATATTAGGTTATTGGAAATAATAAATGTAAAATATATCGTGTTTTTCCTTAGGTTGAAATTCATTATATGCATTGGATTTATGAGATAATTTGATTAAAATCATAGCACCAGTGGTCAAGAATAATCAATCATCTAGGTAAAATGTGGGACGATGTAGAAGAAGCATCATCTAAGCTGCTATGACTTATTAAAGCGGCAGGTTATGTCTGATGAACGCATTCAGGCTGACCAAAGTTACCACGTAGACCATAACTTGTGTATTATATTTGTGTTGATAAACATCATCATAACCAAATCAATTACTGATATAGATAACAATTTATTAAGTGTGACAGAGGATGACAAGATGGATGAGATAATGATTAGAAGGAGGTGAGGAAATGGTGATGTAAAGAACACTTTTATGGTATAAGCCTTTCAATTAATCGAATTTCTAATGCCAATAATGATAATCGGTAGTGATAGTTATGCTATTACTTTTCTTACCCTGGTGTTGATTTTTATTATTAATATTGCCATTTGTATCATCATAATCTATTGAATTATTATTATTATTATTATTATTATTATTATTATTATTATTATTATTATTATTATTATTATTATTATTATTATTATTATTATTATTATTATTATTATTATTATTATTATTATTATTATTATTATTATTATTATTATTATTATTATTATTATTATTATTATTATTATTATTATTATTATTATTATTATTATTATTATTATTATTATTATTATTATTATTATTATTATTATTATTATTATTATTATTATTATTATTATTATTATTATTATTATTATTATTATTATTATTATTATTATTATTATTATTATTATTATTATTATTATTATTATCATTATCATAAATATCATCATTATTGCTGTTATTGTTTTCATGTTTTCATTACTGTTATTTGTTTCATTATGATTACTATTGCTCTCATTATCATTATTATCATCATCATACTTATCATCATCATCAACATTATCATCATCACCATCATCACTATACCAACATTACCCCTACTAAAAATACACGGTAGTGAATACATTTTCATACAGTGTAAGACTATGAGCTCAATATCGCCTGTAGGTTCCACAATCCTCACTCTCTGCGTTAAATATGACCTGAGGCATATTAACGTATCACCTTCGTTACCGACGCGACAGCCTGGCCAAGATCAAGACCTAGATAACGTGGTGTTTATCATGTTTCTTTTTTATCCATATTTTGGTTAAGACAAGGGATTCGGGACCGTGATATGCTTGTCAGGAAGGCAGAGTTAGGACAAGAGAGAGAGAGAGAGAGAGAGAGAGAGAGAGAGAGAGAGAGAGAGAGTGGGGATGGGGAGGGAGGATGGCGGTACTAAGGAGAATTACTGAATTGCTTTTGTCCAGCACCAAGTAGCCTAGTAATGGCCGCTTACGATTATGACCACCACCACCACCGCTCCTGCCGCTACCATCATTGCTACCATCACCACCACCACTTCTCCTCTCCGCTAAGCCACACACGCCAAGCAGAGGTCAGCAGGAACTTGCAAACACAGCGGCAGGGCAGTAAGAGGAGAGAGACAAGTGAAGATCCCGTGCAAAGAAAAGAAAAATAAATGAAGGCTAACGATGGAACTGAAATGAAGTGTATGATTAGAGCATTTATAATAGCTACAATATTCAGAGCACGTCGTGAGGCTAGTTACTGTTACGGTACCTACACCCCCGTGACGCCAGTGTGACGTTTAACCGTGACGTAATAGTAATCACCGACCCAACTGGCAGTTCTCTCTTTATGTAAGCTGCTTCAGATTTAATACCTCAGCCTCACTCATATGTCTGAGCTGTGCCCAGTTTGGGGAATGACTGTACATCCTTCCAGGCTGTATATGTATAGTATATGTATCATCCTCCCACTCATGTCATGGTAGCGATATGGCGCCTTAACTTTTGAGTATTAGTAATCGCTGCTTCAGCTGGCAGCAATGGGTCGGTGATCACTACTACGTTATATTAAACGTCACACCGACAGCAGCTAGCTTCAAACATCCGTTGCTAAAGTTATATGTTAATTCGACGCTTTGTTAAGACGTTACTTAAAAAAAAAGTGGCATTGTCTCTGAAATACTTAGTAGTAGACGCATTTCAAACCTAGAAGATGGGAGCGTATTATAAAAGCGTCACGTCACATGTTTTTAAACTGTCAGTAGCCAACCATCATTCCTGCGGCGTGAGTGTAATTGCGTCGCATCTCCCATGAACAACTTTACCCAGTGATGCGGGACAGACTCGTGCAGGAAGGCCAGAAGCAGGCTGGTGCAGATTGAGTGAAACGTGAGAGAGAGCCGCTATGGCAGGGTGAGTGTTTGTCTTACTACGTATAATTACCATAACTGCACGCCTCTTTGTTTCCCACGCCTCTATTACTGCCTATTATCTTCCTTGGGACACGTCTTTACCTGCGGCAATTCCTGGTATCAGTACAAGGTAGCAAGAAGCAATTGTCTAAAAGAATTAATAGGTTGTCATGAGCTTGAGGGTAGTCGGCTGTAAGGAGGCGGCGTACCTGGTTGGGTGGTTCCCGTGGGATGATGGGGAGGCAGGGGGGAGGGGATCCGTGTGGTGGTGACGGTGAGGAGTTTGAGTTGACGACGAGAGATCGTTTGAAGAGGGGCTAAATGTTAGTGATGGGATGATGTGGGGAAGGATAGGGGAATGACTATTACATAATTATCATTACTTCATTCTCACCCCCGAAAGGATACTGTAGTCTTTTCAATAATTATTTATAGTACATCCGTGTTCCCCCAGTTCCCCAGTTCCCCGTCCTAGTACCACCCACAACTTGTTATTCTAGATTCTTCTAAAATAACTTATCCTAGCCGCGGAGTCCCCACTGGCACATTAACCTAATCAAACATAAATATAACCTAACGTAACGAAACACTTCAAAAAATTACACTTGGACTTAGAAAACTCGAATTTCTCCCACACTCCCAAGTGTTGTGACAGATGTACTGCAAGCGTGTCACTCAATTTCTCTACGTTTACGGCAAGGTCACCGACACTTCTATATGGTGTGTGAGTTCCGTGCTTGTATCTGATGTGGCTGTATTATAGAGATTTACTGTGTTATCTTGTGGTGGTCATAAAGGATATAATATGGTATTGTTTTAGAAGACCATAACGATGTAATCATAGTTTTTATTATTTTTATTAATACTGAGAAACTTAATTTACTGAAGTTTTTGTCACAAATTTATAGTTTCCGTGATACAACGGAATTTTGTTAGGTTAGGTTAGGTCAGGTCAGGTCAGATTGGGTAAGGTTAGGCAAGGTCAAATCGGGTTAGGTTTGATTTAATCGGATTAGGTTTGTTGCTGTTGTAAAAAATATGTCGATAATAGAAGAAATTGAGTTAAGGAATAAGTACATACATAACATTTTAGAGGGTAGGAAGAAGTGAAAGAGTGCTTCTAATTTATAGCTTTTCCCTCGCGTATGTCTGAATTCATAACCTGGCAATTGGATATATCACGACTTTTAGTTCATAGTCAGGCACGAGATGTCCTTAGTTTTGTTTTCCTTGTAAATAAGACAACTTTAATTCTCTTAATTTATAAATACTTTTCTTTACACTCATGGTAATTGTATATTTCTCATTCTTTTCTCTATGTCAAATATTATAATATGTACGCTATCAATATACTATACACATTATTTAGTACGATAACTGCGAGCACTTTGTTATGTTTACTTCAGCTATTAATGTGTCTTTTTTCCCCTTTTGTTTATCTATTTGCTTGTAGATTACCCTAGAACATACAAACGTAGCCATCATCCCCTGGTTTCTTATTGTTGACATCTGTCGCTCATCGCATAAAAAATATATAAGCCTGGCAGCGTGACAAAATTCTGCTGAAGGATGCCGCTGTTTCATAATCTAGTTGTGATGTTGTTTTAATAGTGACCTACTTCGATATGTGTTTTCTTTTCGTTATTTGACCTATGTGTAGTGTCTGTGCATACACTGTATTTTCTGCAAGGACTGGCTTTTTTAACGATGTGGCTCTCGATATGGGGATTTCTTAATCTTTAAATGTTAGTTGTTTTTTTACTTAGCGAAGATTTATATAATATTAACATTATTATTGTCATATACACCGGATAATGAAAAGTATTAAGGTACCGCCTCAACTCATGAAAAAAAAAAAACCTGAACAAATATTCATAACTGGTTACTGAACACTTTGTCCACATTGAGAGACGACATCGTGGACACCTGGCGGCTGAGACGATCATTTACAGGTCTTGATACCTCCAAATTCTGAGGAACGTGGTGCTTTACATGACATGGCGAGGAATTATAGAGGGAGGACGCCCATCTGAAGCGAGAAATTGATCCTTTTTGTCATCTTGTTATTGTGTTTCAAGCTTCTTCCGTGTCTTCTATTTTTCGTTTCCTTTTCCTTCTTTGTAATGGACTGAACATGCTCTCTTACCGACCTGCATGTTCCTGCTGCCCTCTGCTTAGTGTGTACTGTATGGCAGGGCTGTAATGCTTGGTGGTGGTGGTCGTTATAATCGTAAGCAGCCATTACGAGGCTACTTGGTACTGGACAAAAGCAATTTAGTAATTCTCCTTAGGCCCCCCATCCCTTCTCTCTCTCTCTCTCTCTCTCTCTCTCTCTCTCTCTCTCTCTCTCTCTCTCTGTGGAATTAAGTTCGCCCCCTTAGTTTCTCTTCATCCACTCTTCCGTTTTCCCACTTGCTCTCTGTCCCTTTGCTCGGCTGTCCATCTTTACCTCTCTCCATCTCCTTCCTCTCCCTATTATGTCCTGAACTCTGCAGCTTAGTTAGCATGTTGCCTCCCTGACGAGCTTATCACGGCCCCGAATCCCTTGTCTTAGCCTGGCTGTCGCGGCGGCGGCGGTGGTGATGCGATAATATGCATTAAGGTCGGATTAACGCAGAACTTGGGGATTGTAGAACCTAAGCCAAAGTTGTGGTTATACTGTGCGAAAATTTATATTAAATCTAGTGTATCGCCGTGCTGTTCTAGGGAGTCTGAATTTGATAATTATGTTATGATGAGGATATGGGTAATGATGGTATAGGTGGTAATGATATTGAAAATCGGTTTTTCTTAACGCTCGTTTTCTTTACATACAGAATGTAATGTTAAGAGGAAAAGCAAGACAGTAGTACAGTAATGCGTGTTCATTTTGCTTGTTTTTTTTATCGTTATTGTCATATTATTAGTAGTAGTAGTGGTAGTAGTAGTAGTAGTAGTAGTAGTAGTAGTAGTAGTAGTAGTAGTAGTAGTAGTAGTAGTAGTAGTAGTAGTAGTAGTATAGTAGTAGTAATGATAGTAGTAGTAGTAGTAGTAGTAGTAGTAGTAGTAGTAGTATAATTTTTTTTACTTATTTATTTGTCTATCTAGTTAGTTACATACATATCCCTTACACATACCTCTTACATGCATATCCGTTACATTAAAAAATCGTGTGTTTAAGAGATTAACAAGTGCATACAAAATGAGAGGAAAATACTGTTTGTCCTCTACAAAAAAAAAAAATTAAATTTAAACTGAAAAAAATAAATGAATACATGAAAAGCAAAATTGTCCAATGTAGAGCTGTCTCACTTTTCGTCTTTGCATCAAAATAAACACAGAAAATTTGTGATCATCAGTGATAAGGGCGAAAGGTGGACACAGTAGAACCAAATTTGAGTAGTAAATTTGTGCGGTGAGGAGAAATGGAGTTATATAATGAATAGTTCAGCAGAAAAACATTAACCATGGAAATAACGATGAAAGATACGAGTATATATAGTGATAGACGCAGCTCTGTGGTAGTGAGCGAGAGATTATATCCTATCAAAGGATGTTTAAGAATCTTTTTTTTTAAGGATAAACTCTAAATATCTGGAGATAAGAAATCATAGGTACAGTTCAACAATTCAAAACCGTTTCTACACGATCGAGCTGTACGTGAGAGCACAAGCGTGCAGTTTTCTCTTCGACGCTTATCGTTTGTGCCTGCTAAGATTCGGGTAAAGTGTCTGTTTTGGTTGTTGTGTGAAACCACCAGACACTACCCGCGCCAGGACGACCACTTCCTTTGTCTATTGTCTGAGTTGCATATTCCTCAACTCTGGATTAGTATATACAGGCTCCACCCCCTCGGCCGTCACTCTTCGGCTAAGCACCTCTCCTGCCATACTACCAACACTGACCTCACAAATAACCTTTGAAAACGCCCTTATAGCTCTATAAATGAAGGAAATTTATAAGCAATTAATGCAAATATATATGCCATGGCCTTATGCCATTAAGTTTCCTCTTTTCGTAAGGTACATTGTATAACAAGCACATGGTGTAATAAGTTTGCTGAGTGGTATCACTGCATACTTCGGCAATTTCATTCACAATTCCGCCTCACAGACTCGAGATAATGAAATTGAATCCATAACTTCTTTGCATCATATCTAGCTACAACATATATACTTGAACGTTGTAGGACTTTTTTTAAACTTTTGTATACTAATAAGGTATATAGCAGTCAATTGGCATTACATTTAAGCTATATTCATTGATTACAACACCCATTTCCATTACCAATAATCACTCTCATCACGACTGTGTGTCTTTTCTGTGATAAAACAAGACAATAAGACAATGACGAAGCAGCAAGAGACCGCCAGGTCCACACGTGTCAGTCTCTGTATGAGTAGAGCTATCTAATTGTAATAGAGATGAATATTCCTGAAGAGACAATTTTATTTTTCCATCACTCACCATAAACAAATCAGTATGCACTGGAATTGGTGAGAGAGAAGTAAACCAGACTCACTAACCCTGTTATGGTGGCTCTCCTTCATGTATTATTCTTCCAGCAACAACCTGTTTCTGCCTGTCATTTGCGTCATGCAAGCACACACCATCCATTCAAAAGTGTGTCCACAAGACTGTCCCGCATCACAGGATAAACAAGACTCCTGCTTTGGATTTAATATCTATCGAATTCACTACTGCGTTTCTACTTTCCAATAATATGGCATCTTTTTCAAAACAGCCATGGTGCCATAAAGAGCCTTTCTTTTATGATCTACCATTGCTACCTGTCAATCAACATTCATTTTTGATCGACCCGGCGCTCATTTTCTGCGGTGGATGCAATCCGTACACCGCGACACAGGTCCGGTCCACTGTGACATTCAGCTATTCATATGTCTACTAGATTGATGGAAAAATGAACAATTAAGTGGGATGTGCGCTGACATCCCCACCTTCGATTTCATCCGGGACTCTT